>NC_138548.1:161357053-161402053 GCF_964273705.1 Natrix helvetica | reverse complement strand
AATAATTCAAGACAGTGAAGATACCTAATAGGTCTTGCTCCTCCTATTTTCCCCACAACAACCCTTTGAGGAGGTTAGGCTGAAAGTGGTTGGTCCAAGGTCACTGATCTGGTTTTGTGCCTAAGGCCAGACTAGAACTGACAGTTTTTAGCCTGGTGCCTTTACCACTAGACCAAATTGGCTCTCAGTATATCTTAATCCAGACATGAGAGGATTGGATAAATCCACAGCGTAATAAAACATTTTTTACAAAAGCGTAAAATGCTAGAACCTTGAAGAATTCATTACTGCACCACTCACAAAACCTACTCTGGTCTCTTAAATCTTCACAACTACAACTCGGTTGTTTACATCCATTTTTAAGGGTAGATGTTGTACAGGTGCAGATGCTCCCCTGAGAAATTGATTGTGAAGCCAATCCACTAGACTTCAGACCTATTGTGTAATGGATCAGCCTTGGCCATCTACGAATGACTTATTCTGGAATGAGATGCGATGATGTAATAATGGTGACTGACCATGGTATGCTTATGGACAATTCTATAGACTGAGACGTGGAGATACAATGTTCACTTCCAGCTAAGGCTGCCTTCAGAAACTAGCTTTAAATGATCATATGTCAGCCTTAAAGCAATGCAACTGTGGCAGTCCACAAGAGTCCATCCCCAATATTGTTTCAACATGCATATGAAATTATTGATTTGGAGTGAAATATTATCACCATTGTGATAATCAGATATTGCTCCCAGGCTATTACATAAATGTCTCTCGGAAGACTTGGTGAACTCATCAAGAACATGGCTTGAATAATTAATATTACTGAAGATTAATACATTTAATACATCAGCAAGCCATCTTAATTACAGTGAAGATCAGCTTCTATCAAAACTAACAATTTGGTTCTATATGTATGAACAGTCAAAGGTTTAAATTTTTTAATTTATTTTTCCTATCTTTGTTACAGTGAACTGTGTTTCTCATTGTTCTTTCTTTCTTTCTTTCTTTCTTTCTTTCTTTCTTTCTTTCTTTCTTTCTTCTTCTTTCTTTCTTCTTCTTTCTTCTTCTTCCTTCCTTCTTTCTTTCTTTTGTTCTTTCTTTCTTCCAAACATCCAAGTCAGGAGACACTTTGAAGGAATCAGACCTGTGTTTGGATGTAGATACCACTGAGAAAGCTGAAACAAGAATCCAAGCAAGATTGCAACGTGGATGATAGGTGCTGTGTTGATGGTGCTCCTAGAGCCATGGTAGTGAACCTATAGCACACGTGCTAAAAGTGGCACACAGACCCATCGCTCCAGGCACGTGAGCCATTGTCCTCTTCCAGATTACAACAATCTCAGAAAAGGTGTCTTATGGTCCACTTCCCACAAAATATTGAACCACTATCCTCGCAGTTATGTGATTGTGATCTGGGAGCTTCATAATCTATCCACATGAACTATCAGTTGCCAATCATGTGATCACAATCTGCAAACCACTCTGCCAGCGTCCCCAGAAGCTCAAGAGGAAACCCAGCAGGGAAGGTTGCAAGCTACTACTGCTGCCACCTGCCAAGAGGATTCCCTCTTGTGTCTGGGGGCTGATTGAAAGAGCTGCCTGTTGATGGGAGCTGAGGATCTCAAGCTCTGTTCCTGCACCTCACTAAAGGAGTTTTCTTTTGAGTATGGGGCAGGGCTGGACTCATTCAGAGGCGTGCCTGAATATTTGAGCTCCAGTCCTGCACCCCACTGGAGGAGTCCCCTTCAACACATGGAGGAGAACTGAACATCTTTGACAAAGAACTGAAATCTTTAGGATGTCTTTGTACCCAGCCAAAAAGTTCCCTTCTGTGCATGAAGGGAAACTCAAATGCTTCACCTCTGAAACAGAGCTGAAATTATCAGGATTTGTTCCTGCACCCTGCTGAAAAAGTTCCTTTCTATACATGGGAGGGGCTTCACCAGACAGCTCTTTCAGCCCATCCTCAGAGATGAGAGGGAGCCAAAATCTAAGAGGAGAGGTAGACTGGTAAGGTAAGGAGGACAGGTGTCTCAAGTGATGGGGAAGCCAGTCGCAAGCAGCACGCAAGTATCTCTTCGCTCAGGGTTTGAAAATCTGGTTTGGATTTTGGCAGGGTAGATTTTCAGTTTGTAAGTGCAGTGCAATAAGGGGGGTGTTTCAGGATGGGGAAGGTCCTGGGAGGCAATGCACAGACCATGAGAGCATCTCTTTCCACTCGGGGTCTAAAAATCCTGCTCCCCCAACACTGAGGCATCCGGCATTCCTTACCTGGGACTTAACGACCTGCAAGATCGCTTAACAACCACAACCAGAAATGCCAGGGCCGAATGAAGCAATCACACACTTAACGATGACTTTGCTCAATGGATGAGAATCCACCATTGAGCACAATTGTGGTCTTATTCAAGAACTACCTGTAAGAATTTTTTGTACCTGTTTTGAAGGCACAGGACCAGATTTTCTTTATCATTACTTTTACATTTCTGAATCACCTGTCTCCCTCAAAAAGAGAATTACCAGTTTGATACAAAGCAAAATTATGTATGTATGTAGCCAACCCTGAGAGCCTTCCCACAAATGTATTGGCCAAGAAACAATATTTGCTCAAGAATACTACTTTATTGATGACCCAAGATAAAGTATTCTCCATATACCGTAAATACTCTAGCTATGGAATTCCATCCCCGTTAAGAGATGGTTGATGCTGAACCTCATCAGCTTCCAAGAGTAGATTAAGATGTTCACTCATACTTTGGCCTACAATGGTACTGCTCTGCTTATATGATCTGGTGTTGTTCTGCTCTTCAAAATTTTTAGAGTCATCTTAGATTTTCGACATATTTTCAAGAGCTCTATTGTATTTATACTTAATTATTTTAAAACTCAATCTGTTTTGTTTATTAATGATTTACATCCCACTTTGGTATAATTCATTAGTTTCTAATAATAAAACAGGCTAGAAATGCAATAAATCAATACATTTTATGAATCCAGGCAGGGCCACTTAGTCCCCCTGAACGCTGTTTACTTGTCACCTAATGACTGTATAAATGGAAGGAGGTCAGCAGGGAACAACATCCTGCTCATTTAATTGGCTTCGATGATGGGCAATGAGTCTGAGACGAAGCCCACAGACATCAAAGCTGAGGCCAAGAGTGTACTTCCTTTATCCCTTCTATATTTAGGATAAATGCATAGATAAATTCCTCTTAACAACTGTGAAGCGCTGTAGAAAATTTCAAGTTACAGAACCCAAATTGCAACTTGTTGTTGCTTTTACTCAACATAAAATTAGAAGAAGACACATCATTACAATATAGCTGTCAAGCCTGCCGCCATCTTTTCTTTTGGATCTTTGGCCTGCCACACTTTCTATTATTCTACTATGCATTTGCTATTGTGGAATAATGGGAGGGGGATTGTAAGGAATGAGATGCTATGTAGCCATAACTAAATTCTTTCTAGAAAGCCAAGGTCATCCTTTGTCTTTGCACCTCTGCACCTGACCGGAACTGGATGGGTGGAACTGCTAGCATGGCAGTGGAAGAGTGGATCATGTGATGGACTTGTCGGTGTGGGGGCAAGATCTTGAACTTTCAATTAGATGGGGAAAACAAGGAAGCTTTCAGATTCGCATTTTCCCAGATGTGCCAACATGGCTCTCTTAATAAATTGGAACTTTGAGCAATACTTTGCCTTGGACTCTGATTTACTTTTGGATGCTATTTGGAACCTTGACAAGCTGAGCAGAACTTATGATTTTATGGACATATCTATGGATTTTTCTTCACTATAACACTGAAATGGTTTTTCATTGTCTTCTTCCATAATGGGGTTCCCCACCCCAAATTCCCAATGTTCCCTACAGTCCTGGGATTTTTCACATGAATTCCATCCAAGCCTTTGTCAGATTGGACCCTATTTAGCTTTCTACGATCAGTCAAGGATGGCTACATATGGCCACTTATTTAGCCACTTATTAAGTTTCATGTAAAATTGAGCAGAATAATAACTCAGAAAAGTGCAGAACCAAAAAGACAATTTCTCTTACAGGTAGTCCTTGACTTACAACAATAATGGAGTTTGCCGATTACAGTTATAAGTCATGACAGCCTAAATGAGTCACCCATGTGACTGACCCAATTTTACAACCTTTTTGTGATGATTAAAAAACACCACAATCATTAAGTGAATCAATCTATCTATGGGATAGATTCATAAATACATGCCAATTGCCGGGTGTACAAAATGCAGTCCCATGAACAGGGGGCAGTAAGTACCGCTTTACAGTTCCAATTCCACTGAGGAAATTAGAAACATATATGTATGTGCATGTGTTTTATTGTATAATACTATAAGTGTGTGTGTGTGTGTGTGCGCGCGCGTGTGTGCGCGCGCATAAAATTTCATTATGCAAAAATCACTTTCAGTTCATTCACATTTGTGCTGTTTTCTATTTTTTCAAAGCTTCCTTAAAGTTCAAAGAAGTATAAAATACAATGATAAAAAATATGAGGAAAGGATAGGAAAAAAGCAAAATCTGGAAGTGCAGAGAAAATGGGGAAAAAGCTACAGAAAAAAGCATTTTTTTCTATATGATAAGAACCTAAAAAATCAATGATCCTTTGATCCAGAATAAACCATAGCAAACAGTACTTCTGTCATCATAAACAAGCCTAATCATCAAAACCCAAGATTGAAATTTAATTTCTTTCAGTCACAAGTAAAGAAATCCAAGAGTGGTTTCCAAGTAGGAACCAAGCAACATAACAACTTTTCTTTAATCAAAACAGTCAGTTTTGCCCTCTCCACCAATGCCATTAACTCCGCCATTCCATTCTTCCATTCTTCTCATTATGTGAGTCAATGGTGGGATTCAAAATTTTTTACTACCAGTTCTGTGTGCATGGCTTGGTGAGTGTGGTATGGCTTGGTGGGCATGGCTTGGTGGGCGTGTCAGGGGAAGGATACTGTAAAATCTCCATTCAGCCCCCACTCCAGGGGAAGGTTACTGCAAAATCCCCATTTCCTACTGATCAGCTGGGACTTGGGAAGCAGAGAACCAGTAGTGGGTTCCGGATTCCATTGCAACCGGTACGCTGCGGCGGGACTGGGCAGCCTCGTTGGGATGCTGTGTGTGCGTGAGCAATTGGCCCATTTGCATCAAAAAGCGGTAAAGAACTCAGGCAGGCAGGTGGGCCAAACGAGCCACCGTTCTGGTACGGTAGCTGCTGCTCCCAGCTACCACCGGTACACCCGTACCAGGCCGTACTACCCGGAACCCATCACTGCAGAGAATAGATATGGGTGGGGCCAGTCAGAGGTGGTATTTACCGGTTCTCTGAACTACTCAAAGTTTCCGCTACCAGTTCTCCAGAACTGGTCAGAACCTGCTGAATATACTACCTCTGATGTGAGTCCTCCATCTTGCCATATGTAAGAAGAACGTTTCATAGTTGTTTTCAATCTGTTTATTCATAAAATGTGACTAGTTCTTGAAATTTTATAACATTTGTAGAGAGGTCAGTTCAGGATATAAATTAAACCATGCATTTTTTATATGGGATAGTCTCAAAAACTTCTTGGAAATGTCCATTCCCTTAAAATACCTCTACCATGTTATTTTTCCAAGCTCACTTTCTACAGAATGTATCTAGACAATGTTTAAACATCTTATAAAATATGCAACTGTCAATTAAACTATTGATTATTTGACTTTAGGTCAAGCTCCAATCATCTGTATCCCAAAATTAATTAAAAAAACCACCTAAAACAATATAAATTTTTCTAAATCTGGACTTGTATTTAATGACTACTGGAACATTTTCTAGAGTACAGACAGTCATGGTGAGTGATCAACAACAGGATATTTCTTTCCATTTGTGTTAATATGAAAAAGAAAATGCCTCATACACTAACCAAAATAAATATTGGCCAAAATGAAGAGTTACAGATTATCAAATTTGCTGTTATTGTTGCAATTCTATCATTAAAAAAGACAAATGTTGAAGATTTCCTGCCTTTAAGAAATCATTGAACTTGCCTCTATAAAGAAATCTGATTTTCCAAGTTTAAATTTTCATACCAAACTAGCACACTTTCCCAATGAGGCACCTTCCAGAAGCATTGGGCCAATTTCCCAAATAAAGGGTAAAGAAAACATGCTGGAAAATGCCTTGAAAAAAATGTATGAATCATAGTTAAATGCAAGAATGCTTGCAATGTCATGAATGTTCTGTGAATAGTTAACACTGGTATATTTTTCATCTTTCATTTATTATCTCCCTAAATACAGTCTGGTTCTTGGAACCCCTGATAACTCCAGTGAGAAAGAAAACTTCTGCTAATTGCCATAAAGATTTAATAAATAAGTTGTGACCTGTCTGTAAAAAATGGCTACAGTCAATTTTACTTGTGAAAAAGTTCCTAGCCAAAAAAAACCCCAAACCCTTTAGTAGACTTCAACAAATGTCTGTGGATTTCCAGCCCTGTGTTATCTAAAGCTAAAGGTAAAGGTTCCCCTCGCACATATGTGCTAGTCGTTCCCAAATCTAGGAGGCAGTGCTCATCTCCATTTCAAAGCCGAAGGTCCAGCGCTGTCTGAAGACGTCTCCGTGGTCTTGTGGCCGGCATGACTAAACACCAAAGGTGCATGGAATGCTGTCACTCCGCTACCTGGCGCTAGGGACTTGAACCGCCAAACTAACAACCTTTCTGATTGACAACCTTTCTGATTGACAAGCTTAATTTAGCCACTGACCCACCATGTCCCTTTGTGTTATCTTATGATGGCAGAATTCATCAACTATTTTAATTTATCACAGTATCTGATTGATACTCAATCATTGAGGTACAATTTGAGCCACCAACACTTGCTTAAGGTGAGTGGTCCTATAAATCGTATAAATAAATAAATATTGTCGGGAAATACATTGCCATTGCTATGGTAGGAAAAACCCCATAGCCCGTGATAGTATCAAGCAGGGGTGTCAAACTCAAGGCCCAGGGGCCAGATCCGTCCCACAGGGTACTTGGATCTGGCCCTCGGGGCCGCTCTGGAAACAGTGAAGGACTAGCCCGCAGCCCTCCCAAGCTCCGTTTCCACTGGCAGAGGGTTGCAGGAGGCTGTGGCAGACAAAAATAGAGCTTGGGAACCCATTTTCACTGGCAGAGTGCTCGAAACATCACAGGCGGCTTCGATATGAGTGTCATCAAGCTGGCCATGGCCACCCCGGCCCTCGGCAGTCAAATACAACTGTGATGCAGCCCTCCAATGAAATCGAGTTTGCCACCTCTGGTATCAAGGGATTATTTGAAGGAACGACAAGTTGTTAAGTTTCTTAAAATGTAATAATTTTGGTGAAATGTATTTTGTTCCAAATACAAATGTTGATTGTATTTGAGATTTATTCACAACTGGGCAAGAATTCCAGCTGTACTAAGGTAGCAAACTAGCTTCTGGAAGAGATTACCAAAGGCACACATAGCTAAGTGACTGGAAAGCAGGCATAGCCAATTGTCTCAACTGAGTTGGTTTAATTTGTGTAATAATTGGGCTGGCCCTGAATTCAAGACGTCTTTGAAAACAATATATATATTGAAAACATGATAGAGGAATGAATAAAATAAAACAGGAGGGGGGCAGGGTTATCAGCAAATAACCCCCCTATTGCTCTATCACAATAATAGCTCTTTGTCCTTCTTTAACTTCCCCATCTCAGTTCCTATTGTTTAATTTATACTATTATGGAGATTTTGCCCTTTTGAAAGATAAACAAGATAGATGAAACTCCCACATCTGGATAAAGGAAGCTCTGTAATAATCAAACATAAACCACCCCAAAAATGATTTTCAAAAATAGAACTCTTCAAGACAATAGTCTGCCTCCCATTCTTTTCAGGAAAGCATGACAGAATGCCAACAAACTTTTCTCTTTCATTTGTATAAAGTTACTAACAATTGTCTTCCTTTTTGCTGTGCTTTAAAGGGGTAGCTCCGCCATATGTGCAAAAACAAAACAAACCATTAACATTGAGAATAACTGAACTGAAGGGGAAATGGACTTCCTAAGAGACTCCTAAAATAATTTTGGGGAAAAAACCCACTACTTATTAGTTTATCTATATACAATATTGCGACTATTTTAAAAAAAGAATTCCAGTTCCTAAGAATCATGCCTGAGCCGGAGAGTTAATTGAATACCTTCCCGTTATCGTTTGAGTATCTCTTAAAAACACATGTATAATGTTGACTTAATTAGACTTCAAGTTTATATTTAGATATCAATATGTTCTGAATCCACTATGTTTTGGCACATACCAGTGGTTGAGTGGTGGGTTTCCAATTTTTTTACTACCAGTTTGCTCGCAGCTCATGACGCTTCTGCGCATGCACAGAAGCATCTGGGCAGGTGGGCGAAGCCTCTCGCCACCGCTACTACCGGTTCACCTGATCCAAGCTGAACCGGGAGCAACCCACCTCTGTCACATACCTTCTTTCACATAAAACTATAGGCCTAGTTAAATGGCAACATCTCAGACAATGCAAAAGAGAGCATTTAAGAGCCTAAACACTGGTTTGTTCAGATAGAAGCTCTTATCAGTCAGTGCTTCAAAATCAAGATGTATCATCATCATCATCATCATCATCATCATCATCCTCTTTTAATGACCCCCATAATCCGGGGTGGAGGTCTGGGCAACTGAATGTAGCTGAGTATTTACTGGCTGGATGCCCTTCCTGTTGCCAATGCAGAAGGTTTTTTTTTCCCAGCAGATATATTTGGCTGGAAAAGATCAAGATGTATGAATATAGAAAAAACCAACACTGTGGTAGCTGTTCATACTTAGGAAAACACAGCTGAATTAATATTGTGCTTTCAACTACTGTATATGCACCTCTCTGAGCTTTAAAAGCAAGCTTGGCCTAGCTTTGTGGTCAGTTTCTGACTGGCGGAGATTACAGGTATGTAATATATATATATATATATCAACAGCAGTCCTATCCTTATGGAGGAAGCTGATCTCAATGAATAGCAAGGTTCATGACAATAGTTCCCAGAGTTTTGAGCTGTGCTGCTTTAAAATTATTAGCTATCCAGAACCAGTACTTTTGATGAAGTTTGCAGTTAAGAGTACCCCTTTTTCAGGAACACCAATGACATTACTGCAGAGAAACAGGTTGAGGGGCAGCTGTGGAAACAGAAGACATTCTTTCAAGGAACAATGATATATTTTTCTAAATGCCGTGAATAAATTGAGGCTGCCTGCACATGTAGCTAGGCTAGAAACAGGCTGTTAAAATAATTGGAGTCAATTAAAAAAGAATGTACTGTATTGAGGCAAAAAAGCACAAGATGGAATGGACTATGGAATAAATACCGTAATATCCAATAATGAATTCACAAACCACACTACGTCCACTACAGAAGCCAAGCTAACACTGCAAGCCAAAGCAGCTAGCAGTCGGCCTCAAAGAAGAAGACCCATTTGCCACAGTCCATTGACTGAGAATGAGCAGAGGAGCGCAAATCTTAATAAAAGAAGCCACATATCATATTCAGGATGATGAGCTGGGGACAGTCATGCTCATCTCATCACTAGATGCAACCTGGCCTGAAGGGTTTCCTCCAAGTAATTGCAATCCAATGCTCTGGGCATTACAGAGATCTTTCCATAGGGTGATCTGCATGCGCTGAAAGCCTCTATATATGCATTATATTGAATATACATCTCTTACAGAATATTTTAGCAGTTAAATAGTTAAGATTAATATGGTCACCATATCATGGTTTTTGCCATGGGAGGACCAATATAAGCTTAGGAGGATGGACTTACCTATTTATACAATTATACACTAGGCCTGCATCCTCTTAAATTACACAACACATTCAGTACAAAGTTTTTAGCAATATGATCCCATACGTATCCAGTTAGGAATATAGAATATTTATTTAACTGGGGCTTATTTCTATGTAAGTGAGAATATTTCTATTTTAAGTATTTAATGCAAATCACAGATATTATTAAGAATTATTTTATAACAGGCAATTTTTCTTATATAAACACAGATTTTTCACCCCTGAAAAATCTACATACACCCAAATTAAATGTGGAGTGGAGATTGTTAAACTACGTGCATTTAATCAATTAATATAATACACTAATTTTCAGATATTTTTTTAACAAACGACTAACACTTCATTCTCTCACATTTCCTCTCTCTGAATTTAGCAGTTACATTTACTGGTAAAAGCTTTCATTTATCCCAATTGTTTATGAGCACATATTAATAAGATAGATGTTAAATTAAAACAACTGAACATAATATAGGCTTATTTAATCACCATGTTTTTATTGACCGTTGGAACTTTGCAATGGTGCTGAATGAATGGTACTTATGACTAGTCCTCAAAGTTCTGACCTTGCAGCATCCCCATGGTCACCCAACTGTCATTTGGGCTCTTAGTTACGGTCTTGGATTTCTGTTGGCCAGAGTCCTGTGATCGTGTGACCCAGGGGTGGGTTCTAGCCGGCATTACTGCCAGTTTGCTCGTGTGCGTGCTTCACATGCACGCTGGATATGCGCACATGACAGTTCAATAGAAATTGTTCCGCCTATGCGCAGAACTCCAAAACAAGATGATGGTGGCAACTGCAGCATCCGGGGAAACAGTTCGGAGGCGTGACCAGCCTGGATTGCTGCCGGTTCTGTGACCCAGGCTGGCATACCACTACCAGTTCGGACGAACTTGTAGGAACCCACCTCTGATGTGACCACACCTTTCCTGCTGGCTTCCTATAAGTAAAATCAATGGGGAAGCCAGCAGGAACTTGGAAGTCTCCATCTCATGATCCACAGTGATTTCCTTAAAGGACAGTAACCAGGGTCTGCCGGAACTGCTATAGTAAGTGGCATCGTCATATGACATCACTCAGTGATAGAAATTCCACTCCCAATGACTATTGATAAGCAAAGATTGCTAATTTTCTTCATATATTAGAGAGCAGTTATTCTGGAAAGAAACAAGAAATAATTCTGCCCTAACCCAATGAATGAAGCCAAAGAAGAGCTGTACATACATTTAGATTGAATAGCAATAGCCAGAATATGGAACACTTTGCCCAGAAAAGGGATGAGATCTCTTATCTCTGTTGGTTTTTAAGGATGTAAGACAGAACTCTCTTGCCAAAATTTTCTGCCCCGAGCTTGATCTAGGACAGCGGTGTAAAACTCAATTTCATTGAGGGCCGCATCAGGGCTGGGGTTAACTTCAGGGTGCTGGGGAGGCATGGGCGACTGGGTGGCCAGCTTGATGCCACTCCCCAAACTGCTGGCATGTCCTCTTCGCACTGGGTAGACCAGGACAGGCTGGATCCGGCCTGCCGGTCTTGAGTTTGACACCCTTGGTCTAGGATAATAAATGCTGTATATCATTTAGCAATTCTATTGGGTTGTACATTACAATTCTGCCAGCAAATATAACAAACTGAAAGTTCAAGCATGGTTACAGGAAATATTGTGAAATAAAATCAAAATCTTTTTGTAAAAGTCAGATAGACCATCTGAATAAATTTGAATACTAAAGCAAGTGATTTTGTTTCTAGGACCTGAATATTTGGACTTACTGCAAAGTACCCAATGGCAATAATAAGTCCCTCCTGCAAATTAAGTAGATTTCTAAATAAGATTGCACTATTAAAGTGCAATCTAGTCTATCATTTTTGTGTTAGACTTATAAACATGAATTTGCATGAGACCTTTGTGCTAAAATATTTATACTAATATTTCCTCTACTGTTTCAGTCAAAATACCTGAAGAAGAAAATATTACCGAATTGTGAAGATCAATTATAAAGCTGCCATAAATTCTTAGGAAATTATTTGCCTCTTGGTGAATATAAACAGTTTATATCTGCTATTATTCTACACTTCAAAGAAGAGGAAAGGGAAATTATATTAAAATTATGTCTTCCTAAAATTTAGAAAAGAAGGGTGGGTAATCAAAGCTGCCAATGCTAATACTCCACAGAAATAAAATGCTGGCACAAAATCCATCATAACAACATTAAATTAATGAGCTGTTCAAAGAAACATAAAAGATTAATCATATAGGGACACACAAATGAAGATTTGTACTTTAGATGGTATTTTGGATCAGATATAAATTAATTGATGGCCATGTATTACCTCTCCCCAATTTCTAGGGAATTTATGCTGATTATTCTCTTTGCAAAGTGTCTGATTGCCTTCGTAGAAACAAAATGTTAGAATAGATGGGACTTTGAATTGATCCAGAAGCTTATTTCTTGTACTTCTATACTTTTAAGCAGGATTCTTTTTTAAAAAAGAACAATCTTTACTTGCTGCAGAATCTATTAATTTAAAAAAAAAAACAGAAATCCCTGATCAAAAGTAATAGAAAATTGGCAATAAAATTAAACTTGTGCTTGTTGTGTTTATGTTACACTTGTTTATTTAATACACTTATTTAAGCACTTACGTTGTACTTAATATTCCACTTATTTGAATTTCACAGTTCCTAATTTCAGAACTGAGATTAGTTTCACTTTTTCTGTTTCACCTTTTTTCTACTTTGCAACTGTACCAGTTGGTATCCAATGATCCGTATCTAGAAAATGTATAATCCTTTAAAAGTAAAGCATGCAGGGACTTAAAGTGGTTTGGGAAAAGCTGTGCAAAGCTCTTTCTCTTTGTGTGTGCATTTTATACACACACACACACACACACACATTGTATATACATGCATACCAGGCATGAAATCACCTTACCTTCGCTACTGGTTTGGAACCGGGAGCGCTCGTGCGTAGTGCTTCTGTGCATGCGCAGAGTGTCTGTGACGACATCTGAGCGGGTGGGTGGAGCCTCCTGCCGCCACTACAAGTTTGCCCGAACTGGGGCGAACCGGCAGAATACCATCTTTCATGCATGCATACATACATACTTTTTATGGTGCTTGTGCTGATTTTAGTATATTTTATTATTCTTTGCCGCCCAGAGTCATTTGTCTGAGATGGATGGCTATAGAAATTGAATGAATAAATGAGTAAATAATGAATAAGTGAATAAAAGGTGCCTTCCAGCTCTATTCTGATTTTAAATAAACAAATAAGCAAGTGGCGCGAGAGGCAAGGACTGCAAGAACGAGTGAGTCTGACTTTTAAGATGTGGTTGTTTCCCCCCCCATCCCACTTTAGTCGCTTGTAGAGAGTGCTCAGACTTTTCTCTTTCTTTTTTTAAAGGAAATAAATGGTTTAGTATGAATAGAAAATCATTTCTTTCATACTGATTTCAACTACAATTTAAAGCTTCCTGTTTAAATCACATGATATACACATGAAGCACGCGACCATATTTAGTCCTACAGCTCAATAGAGCTGCAATGAGAACAGTAAGACTGATTTCCTCCCTCCCCGTTGCACTACTCTGGCACATTTTCAAAATCTTTTCCAAGGAGTTTGATGGCCATCTGAATTGGATTCACAAAACCGATAAGGAGAAGAAAAAAATTATATTGTACAAGTAGACTTTTATGCACATATCATGGATTTCGCTTTTTCACGCAACCTCTTTGACACCTCTCAAACCTAAGGTCTTTCTCTATAGCAGTGGTTCTCAACCTTCCCAATGCCGTGACCATTTAATACAGTTCCTCACGTTGTGGTGACCCCCAGCCATAAAATTGGTGTCTCGGTTCCTAAGACCATCAAAAATATGTGTTTTCCGATGGTCTTAGGCGAACCCTGTGAAAGGGCCATTCGACCCCCAAAGGGGTCCCGACCCACAGGTTGAGAACCACTGCTCTATAGGGTCAGGATCTGCCTCACAGAATCATCTAAGCGTGCAGACAACAATACAACAAATATTTACAGTGAACATTACATATTTAAAATCCAATTCCATTTGTATTTCTTGGTTGAACACCACAGTCTGCTCAATTCTAGAATGAGCATCCATGAATCTGAATCTAAAGTATAAATGGGTACAGAACTTGTCTTAATGGCTGGGTGCTTGTTATGGGTGACGGAAAGGTTAGGTTCCATGACCTTTGTTTCCACGCATTTGGGATACAATTGGATATTGTATCCAACACGAGGGTGGACACACACTGGACCTTGTTTTTGTATCTGGACAGTGGACGAGTGATCTGAGAATAGGGGATCTAGTTATCACACCCCTGTCATGGTCAGACCACTCTTCTCTCCGGCTCGACTTTCCCGGCGCTACCCCCCACTACAGGGAGGCAGAACCTGATTGTCCCAGATGGTTCCGCCCCAAGCGACTGATGGAACCGGATAGGTTCCAGACGGAGCTTGGGCCACTTCCTGTAGCCTTGACCCGCTCCCGGACGGAGGACCTAGTGGCCGCTTGGAATCAGGCGGCTGCGGGGGCCTTGGACCGGGTAGCGCCTTTGCGGCCTCTCTTGCAGCAACGAACCACCCTGGCTCCTTGGTTTACCGAGGAGCTGAGGGTGATGAAACACCACAAGAGACGCCTAGAAAGCAGGTGGAGGTCCTCACACTCCGAATCTGACCGAACACAGGTAAGAGCCTATTTACGGACCTACCTTGTGGCTCTAAGAGCGGCCAAACGCAGACACTGTGCCGCTCTTATTGCGTCCGCGGATAACCGCCCTGCTGCCCTGTTTCGGGTGACCCGCTCTCTCTTATTTCAGAGGTCGCGGGAAGCCCCTTTGCAGGGTAGAGCAGAGGAGTTTGGGGAATATCTGCAGGACAAAATCGATCAGATCCGGAGTGGATGGGCCCCCTTCAGTGGACCAGGGGAGATGTCGGAAGCAAGTCTTGAGACACCATGCTGGGAGGAGTTTGACTCTGTTGCCCCCGAGGACTTGGACAGGTTACGTGGGCGACTGCGAGCCACCTCATGTTTACTGGACCCGTGTCCCTCCTGGCTTGTACTGGCATCCTGGGAGGTTACACGAGGCTGGCTCCTGGGTCTGGTGAACGCTTCACTGGAGGAGGGGTCCTTGCCGACCGCCTTGAAAGAGGCGGTGGTGAGGCCCCTGCTCAAGAGGCCTTCCCTGGATCCGGAGGAACTAGCTAATTACCGTCCTGTCTCCAACCTTCCCTTTTTAGCAAAGGTTGTAGAGAGTGTGGTGGCGCAACAGTTCCCACGTCACCTGGAGGAAGCAGTCTATCTTGACCCGCACCAGTCCGGCTTTCGACCCGGTCACAGCACGGAGACGGCCTTGGTCGCGTTGGTAGATGATCTATGGAGGGCCAGAGATAGGGGTTGTTCCTCTATCCTGGTCCTATTAGATCTATCAGCGGCTTTCGATACCATCGACCATGGTATCTTATTGCGCCGGCTGGAAGAGATGGGCGTGGGGGGCACCGTTTTGCGGTGGTTCCGCTCCTATCTCTCCGACCGGACGCAGTGTGTGTTGGCAGGGGAGCAGAGGTCGACCCTGAGGCCACTCACTTGTGGGGTGCCTCAGGGTTCGGTCCTCTCGCCCCTCCTGTTCAACACATACATGAAGCCGCTGGGTGAGATCATCCGTGGTTTTGGGGTTGGATACCATCTGTACGCTGATGATACACAGCTGTACATTTCCACCCCAAACCACCCCAATGAGGCCATCGAAATGTTGTCCCGGTGTTTGGAAGCCGTGTGGGTCTGGATGGGGGACAACAGACTTAAGCTCACCCCTTCCAAGACTGAGTGGCTGTGGCTACCGGCGCCCCGATTTAACCAGTTGACACCATCACTGGCCATAGGGGGCGAATTATTGCCCCCCGTGGAACGGGCGCGCAATCTGGGCGTCCTCCTTGATGCCCGGCTGTCAATGGATGACCATCTGACAGCCGTGGCGAGGGGGGCGTTCCACCAGGTTTGCCTGGTGCGTCAATTGCACCCCCTATTGGATCGGGACGCCCTACGCACAGTCACTCATGCGCTGGTGACGTCTCGCCTGGACTACTGCAATGCTCTCTACATGGGGCTCCCCTTGAGATGCACCCGAAGACTACAGCTAGTTCAGAATGCGGCCGCGCGTGTTATCATGGGAGGATCAAGATACTCCCATATAACACCATTCCTGCGCGAGCTGCACTGGCTGCCTGTGGTTTTTCGGGTGCGTTTCAAGGTGTTGGTTACTATCTTCAAAGCGCTCCATGGCATGGGACCTAGTTACCTGCGGGACCGCATCTCACCTCATACATCTCTACGACCTATCCGCTCTCACAGAGAGGGACTCCTCCAGGTGCCATCCGCCAAGCAGTGCCAGCGGGTGACGCCTAGGAGTAGAGCCTTCTCTGTGATGGGCCCAACCCTCTGGAATGACCTCCCTCCCGATATTAGAACTACTAATGACCTCCGCTCCTTCCGACAGAAGCTCAAGACTCACCTGTTCCGGCTAGCTGGCTTAGCCGATTGATAGTTCCATCTTCCACCTCCTGGCAAACATTTTAAACATTTTATTGGGGAATTTTTTTAAGGGAATTTTTAATTGTATTTGTATTTTAATTAAGAATTGTACAGTATATATTTTTACCTCCTCCGTCTACGTCTATGTTTACGTCTACGTTTCTGTCTATGTATTTGTATATGGTTTTAACATGACTGTACACCGCCCCGAGTCCTGCCAAGGAAAGGGTGCGGTCTAGAAATAAAAGTTTATTTATTTATTTATTTATTATTTATATTGGTGCTAATAACCTGTCTATCCAAGGTTTGACTCATCACTTCTTCTGTATTAATGTCTTCCTTCAAGACAAATGTGTCTGTTGCTTCTGAATTTCTTTACACTGTGATAATAAGCAAATGCAGGACTGGGGGTATAAGGCACTGAGTGACATGTAGCAGAATACTTTCCTTAGAAGCACACGTTAGCATATTCCTCATAGTTTATTCTAAAAGAAGCTTGCATATAGGAATGGGATCAACCTTATTTTCTCCATGTTTTGATGAAACAGACAGTTATAATAAAACATAGACATAGTTTTACAAGGAGTGGTCCGGTGGCCTAAAGGTGGAGCTGTGAGTTCTATTCTAGGCAGAAGCAGATATTTCTCTCTCTGGGCACAGTAAGAATATATCATCTGAACAAAAATCCATATTGGCAACAGGAAGGGCATCCGGCCATTAAAACACCCTGCTAGCTCCATTCAGTTGCTCAAACGCCATCCCGCAAGGGATTATGGGGTCATTAAAAGATGATGATAGAGATAGTTTTACAAGAGTACAATTAAAAAGAAGAATTCAGTCTCCCATAGAAGATGATATAAAAGAGATATATGGATTTTGGAAATAAACACTAGGAAATATGAAAATGAAAACAAAAACAGCATGCTTGGATTCAAATGAAGCCACGCCAGACAGCAAAGTACGTTTATTAGACTTATATTTGACTGCTTCTGATTCAACGAGTAATCGATTTAATTCAAACCTGCTCGGTTTTAAAATTGGAAATTCCGTTCAGGATCCTTCAGACCTTGTGCAGTATCTGTCTGACAAGATTAAGTGAAGGCAGATTAAGCTGATACTGTTTGAACGGCTTGCTGATATTCTTGCCAGAAACACTAAGATTATTTGTGCTCAAAGATGTTGAGAGAAACAGAAAAATAAAAAATTGAAAAGATAATGAAACTTCTTCAACCTTCTCCACTACTCACATAGTTTTTGACAAACAACAAAAAGTACACCACCATTTCAAGAAAACAGGTTTGGTTTATATGTGCAGAATGACTTCATGATGACACGGCACCAAAGGATTACTGGCTGATCCGAACAAGGCAAAGTTCTTTTCACTTTTTAAAAGATTTTTTTATCCCACCTTTATTACTATTTTTTCTCTTTCATGTCACATTCCATAACTGTCATTTCACAATTTTGGATATATGTGAGTGTGTGTGTGTGTGTGTGTGTATATATATAATTCATTGCTCTTGCAGCATAAAGCTTTTCTCAATACACATTCCCATGACATTGGTGGCCTAATGAACAGAGATCTTATCAGTACATACAGCTCACTTCTAAATACAAATTAATTTCCCTTTTAAATGTTCAAATGAACTTTAATCATTGGGTACTGTCATTTCAAAGCTTGTCAGAGTTTGAAATGTCCACAGGTAAGTAACATTAGGCGAATATTTCAGACCGCTCATTTGCTTCTTTAAATGATTCTTTCTTACTGCCAAAGCAAGTGATTCAAGCAAAATGTTTCTCTCATGATATTTACGATTACATTTTGGCATCTTTCTTATTTTTGCCTTATGCCTGTTAAAATGATATTTTCTATGCTATCTTAATAAGAAAGCCCCAACTACTCTATATCATGTATTAATGAGCTGCGATTGCACAGTGGTTAGAGTGCAGTACTGCAGGCTACTTCTGCTGATCACTGACTGCCAGCAGTTTGGCAGTTCAAGTCTCACCAGGCTCAAGGTTGACTCAGCCTTCCATCCTTCCAAGGTCAGTAAAATGAGGACTCAGATTGTTGGGGGCAATAGGCTGACTCTGCTTAGAGAGGGCTGGAAAGCACTGTATATAAGTTAATGGCTATACCAACTGTGTGGTATAGTGGGCATACATGCTTAGGATAAAGGTACCGTTCTGAATTATACTTCTTAATCTTCAACATTTCCTTCTGCAATGCATTACATGAATATCATTCTGAACAGAATGTTATAGTAAGAGATCCAGGGAACATGAGTAAAAGGCAAGAGTTGTTTGCCTTACACACAATACTAAGCAATAATAGCAATATTTATTTATTTTAGGCATAGAATAATTGACAGTCATTGTAGTTTATCCTACAAAGGATGCTTGGAAAAATCCTAGCTTATACTTCTATGTGAATGACATCACCACCAAATGTTTAGTCAAAGCTTGTAACAGAATTATACACAGCTTTGATTCCTAGTTACAGTCAATTATACAGTTGTGTATTTTTGAGGATTATCACGTTCAGTTAAGAATCCAGTAGATTTGCTCCTTGATTGGGCTCCAATTGGTGATGCTACTAATTGGAGAGTGAGACTATAAGGCTAATGGCCTTCAAGACTCTCTGTCATGGATTTATCTGGAATTGCTTTTGCTATTATGAATTGTGCAATTAGAGCACAAGAGTAAGTTGGTTACTTTAGGCCAACTGACAATGAATACAACCAATCCATTCAATGGAAGGCAGCCTAGCCATTGTCCTGAAAAACCTAAATCTGATGATTCACCATGGAATTACAGGAACAGACAACTTTAGAAAATACCTAGATCTCATTAATCACTATTTTACACAAATACAGATAGTCCACTACTTACAATAGTTCATTTAATGACCATTCAAAGTTAGAATGGCACTTTAAAAAGGGACTTATAGCCATTTTTCACACTTACAATTTTTGCAACATCCCCACGGTCACATGATCCTGGTAACTGGTTCATATTTATGATGGTCACATTGTCCCAGGGTCCTGTGATCTCCTTTTGCAACTTTCTGACAAGCAAAGTCAACATGGAAGCCAGATTCACTTAACAACCAGGTTACTAACTAATCAACTGCAATGCTTCACTTAACAACTATAGAAAGAAAGGTCGTAAAATGGGGCAAAACTCACTTAACACATGTCTCATTTAACAACAATAATTTGGGCCTCAATTGTGGTCATAAGTCCAGGACTACCTGTCCTTTTATTTCTGGCTATCTATTATAATTTTAATACAATATAGCAATAGGACTTGGACTTATATACTGCTTTACAGTGCTTTACAGCCCTCTCTGCAGTTTACAGAATCAGCCTATTGTCCTCAACAATCTAGGTCCTCATTTTACTGACCTCGGAAGGATTGAAAGCTGAGTCAACTCGAGCCTGGTGAGATTTGAATGGCCAAATTGCAGTCAGCCAGAAGTCAGCCAAAGTAGCCTGCAGTACTGCATTCTCACCACTGTGCTACCATGACTCAGTGTACTTAATGCACTTAAAACAGTAATGAATGAAGCCAACCCAGAATTCTGAGTTGGCTTGTTGAAAGCACACTTCTGCTTGGGATAACAGTATACCTGACTTCTGTATTCCACCACTACCACTGCTGCTCGTCTTTGGGAACAGCCTCCTCCAACCTCAAACCCTCCAGATATTTTCTAGTTTCGTATAATCAATTTGTATCATCAGCTGGAACACCTGGAACAATGTATTTGGGAAGAAGTATAATGCAAAGAACACAATACAGGAGAATTATGAAATGCCGTAAGTAAATGCAGGTGTCACAGGTACTGAAAAAGCTACCACCTGAAATAACAGGGACATGAAATCACACCATTCCCCTTCAGAAGTAATACTTAATGCATAATGCTTTTTCTGGCATACTCAATTCTGAGCTCCCTATAGCGAAGTGACAAAAGCAAGTTATTTTTGCTTCTTTCATTATTCATTCCTCACAAGACTGTACAATCCACTTACTTACCCCATGCTTAATTTTTTCTCTCCATTTTTATTTTATTTTTAAAAAAAATACCTTTCTACCAAGGTATACTAGTTTTCCTCCTCCTCCTTCTTTTTGCAATGTATGTATCACTTACAATTGTCTTTTCCCTGACAAGCTCAATTACCTTGATTTTGATATGTTAGTTTTCAGATCTATATTCCTCATTCCATCATACTATTAGTAACTTGTGCTGCAAATCATTCAGGTTCTCAGCCAAACAACATGAGACCACTTGCATATCAAAGTACATATGTTTACATATCCAGAGTTTTGACTCCTGCTTACTGCTTAGGCAAATTCCTACAGTTTTCTTAGCAAGGTTTGGAAGTAGTCTGCCATTTGCCTCCTTCCCAGACTGAGAAAGAGTGACTTGTCCAAGGTCACACAGCTGGCTTTGTATCCAAGATGGGACTAGAATTCATAGTCTCCTGGTTTCTAACCTAGTGTCTCAACCAGTAAACTGGCTCATTTATAGCATTACCACAAACCTTTCTTTCCATAAATACATTGCGGGCAGTCATGAGGAGTACCAGGTACTCCCACGTAACACCGCTCCTGCGCGAGCTGCACTGGCTGCCTGTGGTTTTTCGGGTGCGTTTCAAGGTTTTGACCACCATCTTTAAAGCGCTCCATGGCACAGGACCTAGCTACCTGCGGGATCGCATCCTCCCACACACATCCCTGCGGCCAATTTGCTCTCACAGGGAGGGGCTTCTCCTGGTGCCGTCCACTAGGCAATGCCAACGGGCGACACCAAGGAGTAGGGCCTTCTCTGTGATGGGCCCAACCCTCTGGAATGACCTCCCCCCCGACATTAGAACCACCACCGACTTCCGCTCCTTCCGACAGAAATTGAAGACACACCTGTTCCGACTGGCTGGCCTGGCATAATTATAACGTCTACCTCCTGGCAAACATATTTCTTACTGGTTTTTTAGGGGGATTGTTCTTTTAAATTTAATTGTATAGGATACTTGTTGGGGTTTTAAATTTTTAAATTTTTAAATATTTACTTAGCAGTACAGTTCTGTAAATCTTTTTATCCTCCTCTTACTTATTTATCTATCTACTTAATAATTTTAATTGTCTAAATTTTATAGTTATTCATGATGTATTTCTGATATGGACTGTACACCGCCCCGAGTCCCTTTCGGGAGAGGGGGCGGTCTATAAGCGCTAAGAAATAATCTGCACAAGGTTGAACCACTAAGTATTCAATTTAATCTTATATTTATACTTTACTTCCATCATGTGCCACTCTTATTATATTCAACTTTCAACTCCTTATTAGTATAAAGCATTTTGTACTTCCGGTCTAGCTGTGCTTTACATATATCAACAAAAATGCAATCAACTTTCTTTCATTGATATATTTCTCAATGATCTGCTGAAGAGCAAAATCTGTATTTGGGACAGATGGAGGGCATACATTGATTTTATTTCAGTCTCCAGGAGCATGTGTGATAGTATACAAGTACCCCCAGAGGAAGACTAAACATTTTCACTCCATAGTGGTTCCAGGGAAGCCATGATTTCATGTCCAGTCCTTATTCTGACATTTTGTTTACCAGAAATTATACCCTTAGAAATCAGCCATTAGTCACAAAATTTCAGAGAGATGATCTTAACATGCTCCGGAATTCATAAACTTAAATCTGCAAGAAAGTATACACCTTGTGGAACAATAGGTTGCCCATCCATGCCAAACAATGTATCTTTCTTTTTACTGTGTTTTCCCATATACCTATGTTTGGATTCAGTTTACAAAAGAAGTCTAATTATGTAGAGCCATGACCTTGTAAAATACAAAAAAAAAATATTGTTCTCTTTATTGTAAGGAGAGAAGTCACTTACTTTGAAAACAATTCTCTAATGACACTATAACTTTCAACAGCCAAAAATAAAATTCTATCCATATATTTCCTAAACTTTAGCATCCTTTTCTGATTAGAATTATATTGTTTATTTAGATAAAATATTTATATTTATGAACTCATTGGAACATGTAACAATATACACTAGATCATAATGCATTCATTTCAAACTCTCCTATTAAGGATAAAATTAAAAACAAGAGAAAACCCATGTATGATTTACATAGCAGCATCTTTGGAAGGTTTCCACGATTTCCTATTTAGCACTTTTAATTTTCAGGAGACATGCCACTGTTACCCTTTTCAAAGAGCTCCTTTTCTTCATTCAGTTATTTTATGCCTAATTCAATGTAGCAACCTTTTAGTTTGATTCTCAAGAATAAAGCAAAGAATGCTGAAATTTGATTTAGTTGGCAGAATAAAGTACCAATTAAATAGTACATAAAAAGTAAAGTAGCCTTTCACAAGGTCTGAATGCTAGATAAACTCAACATTAAAACGTGGACACATGACTGGGAAAACAATGAATATTTAAGAATAGTTGCATGGTTTACCTCGGTATTATAAACTACAAAGTTGCTCTGGTTAGCAAAGTGGCCAGCATATAAGTATAAATATAAATAAATACCGTAAATAAATAAATAAATATTGTTATGTTTATCAAGCAAATCAAATACAATTTAAGGGGTTTTCAGGTATTTTTTGTTATCGTGGATATACATTAGTAAGGATGGACAGAAAGGAAATTATTTTCTTTAAGTTGGCAAAGATTTTGAGCCTGAGTGTTAAATAATGAGTGAAAAAAAACACCTCCTTTTCAACTTTGTTCACACATTTCATTGAACTTTTGTGTGTCTGCAGAACATACCACTTATTTTTTTTAAAAAAACACTTTCACTAAATGAAAATGAGAAACATTTTTTCAAAAAATGTTCTACTTGCAAATGCACATAGGTAGGAATAGAATGGACACATATAACCTATTTATTTTGCTGGCCTCATGCAATGTGCTAACCCAAAAGAAACAAACCGCATAGACTTCAAAGAAATAAGCTATACTTAATTTTATTGTTTTAAAATGGTTGTTTCATCTTTCAGACATTTGGTGGTTTCACTTGCATTTTAATTATTTATGTTATCATACAGCCTAGAGTCACTCTACAGAAGCAGTCCTAGTGAATAAAATAAAAATTATGGTTTAGGTGATACAGAAAGTCAATTGTTGCTCAAAACTAAGGTGTTAGAATCACTTGCAATTTTTTTTACTTATGATGTGCTCCTCATTCCAATAACTTTTTCAGAGGTACGATGGTGACATGTAAACTCTATGATATCTCCTCATTTTTAACAGAGAGAGATGGGGGGAGGGAGGGGGGAGGGAGGGAGGGAGGGGCATCAGCTAGAAGGACTAATTTTCAGATTTGCAGCAGATGTGGAAAAGGGGTTTAACTCTTTACCCTCTATAGCTGAAGAAAACTCCTTGAACAAAGGTATTATTTGGACTGGGATGTTTCCATTGGAGCAGAAGAGTGCCTGCAGTAAGGAAGGAAATGTTTTTTTAAAATTATATTTATGAAAAACCGCATGAAACATGTTCCCTAAGGGTAAGCATATTATAATAACAGAACAGAAATCATGATAAAATCTCCAATATGTACCCAGGCCTAGAAATCCAGTAAAGGTGGTCTAATACTTCTCAGTGCATGATAATATAGAAAACTAATTTATTATGGTGATTAATGTTATTATAATTAAGTCCTACAGTGTTCTTTTTATGCTGTTGAAAATTCGTAAAACATCATGTAACTTTATTACTATAAATTAACATTAATCAAACTGAAAATCATAAAACCCCCAAAATATATGGATTCGATTACAAAAATATGGAAAGAACGTTGGTCTTACCTGAACGTTTTTTTCTGGAGTAGTGGAGGGAGGGGTCACAGCAGGGTTAACACAGCCTGATTGGTCCATTTGACTGAGAGAAAACTTCTTAACCTTCGCCTTCTCCCGTTGGTTCCCAGTTTCCGCGATGTCACGGCCAGCATCTGCAAGTTAAACACAAACAAGGACAAGCCCCCCCGGGGCCTCCCGATTCTACACCTCCCGGACCCTGTCTAACTAACTAGGGCGGGAAATGTGACCCCTCCCTCCACTACTCCAGAAAAAAACGTTCAGGTAAGACCAACGTTCTTTTTCCAGTAGAGTGGAGGGAGGGGTCACAGCAGGGACATACCCACGCTACGTCCCCGGGCGGGCAGACTGGGTCCCAGGTGAGGAATCGGCCACCACCCTCTGAAGGACCCTCCGGCCAAAAGATGCCTCAGCCGAGGCATAAGCATCCAAACGATAGTGCCTAATAAAAGGTGTGGGGGAGGCCCAGGCAGCCGCCCTACAAATATCCTCGAAGGGTGCCCTGGTGGCCCAGGCCGCCGAAGTAGCGGCACTGCGGGTGGAGTGCGCAGTGATCCCCGATGGGGGAGTCTTCCCAGAAGCCCCGTAAGCCTCAACTATGGCCAACCTAATCCATCGTCCGATGGTGGAAGAAGACACCTTGCATCCTAACGAGCCTGGACGAAAGGAAACAAATAACGCTTCCGTCCTCCTAATGCCCTCAGTTCGCTTTAGGTAAATGCGAACAGCCCGGCGAACATCTAGCTTATGCCACACCAACTCCCGCTCTCTCGAGGGATTGGGACAAAAATTCGGGAGCACGACCTCCTGGGCCCTGTGAAACTGTGAATTCACCTTCGGAATGAACGAAGGATCCAAGCGAAGGACCACCCTGTCCTGGTGTATTACACACAGGTCACTGCGTGAAGAAAGGGCCCCCAACTCTGAAATGCGCCTGGCCGATGTAATGGCCACTAAAAACACCACCTTAAGGGTAAGCAGACGCATGTGTACCGTCCTAAGTGGTTCGAACGGGGAGCTCGTCAGAGCCTGGAGAACCAGGGTCAGATCCCAGGTTGGAAACCTATGAACCGGAGGTGGACGGATGTTAGCCGCCCCCTTCAGAAAACGCTTAATCAGGGGAGAACGGGAAAGGGTGGGGGAACCCTCCCCCCCAGAATGGTGGCCAAGGCCGCCACTTGACGCCGGAGCGTATTATGCGACAAGCCGTCCTCCAACCCCTTCTGGAGGAACTCCAACACGTTTGGGACGGTAGCCCTAGAAGGATCCAACCCCAAAGGAATACACCACTTCGCAAACGCTTTCCATGTGGCATTGTAAATCCTAACCGTGGACGGCCTCCTAGACGCCTCTAAGGTGGCTATAACTCCCGACGAAAGTCTCTGCCCCCTCAGGATCCTCCATTCAAGAGCCAGGCGGTCAGATGAAGCCACTGAGGCCCTGGGTGATGTAAAGCCCCCTGACTCAGAACGACCTCCCCCGGGGGAATCCTCCAGGGGTCTGCTACCGACAGCTGGACCAGGTCCGCGAACCAGGGTCTCCTCGGCCAGTATGGGGCTAACAGAATAACGAGAGCCCTCTCTGTGACTATCTTCCCTATCGTACGGGGAACGAGGGGAAGGGGAGGAAAGGCATAAAGAAGGCCTGGGGGCCACCGGCTCCTGAGAGCATCCGCTCCTTCCGCCGACGGAGACTGGAACCGGGTAAAGAACCGGGGCAGCTGAGCGTTGTCGGGGGAGGCGAACAGATCCACCCGAGGTGTGCCGAACCTGCTGCATATCTTCCGAAACAACTCCGGGCCCAGTTGCCACTCGCCATCGTCTAGGGTTGTGCGACTCAGCCAATCCGCCTGAAGATTGGACACTCCTGAGATGTGCTCCGCCACTATGGAGGCTAAGTGTCTCTCCGCCCACAAGCCCAACAACTGCGCCTCTCGCCAGAGAGAACGTGAGTGGGTGCCCCCCTGGCGATTGACATGGGCCTTCGTCGCCACATTGTCCGTAAGCAGGACATGGCGCCCCCGCAGGTGATGACGAAAGGTCCGTAGGGCAAGTCGCGCGGCTTTCAGCTCCAGCCAATTGATGTTGTGGCGGAGATCCGAGGCAGACCAACGTCCCTGGGTCATGTCGGAGTCTATCACGGCCCCCCAGCCGAAGAGGCTGGCATCCGTCATCACTGTGACTCTCTCGGGCTCCCAAAAACAAGCCCCCTGTTGCAGCGCTGGGGACAACCACCACCGAAACGAGAGTCTCACCTCCACCGGTAGAGGAACTGGCCGCAAGGAGTTGCTCATCATCCTTCTCTGGACCGGGATCAAGGCCCACTGGAGAGGTCGCAGGTGGAGCCGGGCCCAGGGCACTATCCCTATACAAGAGACCATCTTCCCCAGGAGTTGAGACAAGGTCAGGATGGAAACAGACCGTCTTTTTTGTACGGAGGAGACCAGCTGGCGTAGGCTGGACAAGCGTTCTGGAGACAGGCGGACCCTCCCTGACTCGGAGTCTATCACTGTTCCTAGGTGTAGGATCTGCCTGGATGGGGACAGGTGGCTCCTGGGAAAGTTCACGGAAAACCCCAACGCCTGAAGCCAACGGATCGTCAGCCGAAGATCCGACTTGGCTCTGGATAGGGACCCTGCCTGAACGAGGACGTCGTCCAAGTAGCACTGAAGTCTCACCGGAATGGAACGTAGGTAAGCCGCCAGTGCTGCCAGGACCTTGGTGAACGTCCGCGGAGCTGAGGCCAGACCAAACGGGAGAGCCCGGTACTGGTAATGCCTGCCCCGGTGAGAGAACCTGAGATAACGCCGGTGAGACTGAAGGATGGGGACGTGGAGATAGGCCTCCGTCAAATCTACTGAGGCCATGTAATCCCCCTTCCGAATGCCCTGCAGAATTGATTTCAGGGACGCCATCTTGAACCGCCTGTATACTAGGTAGCGGTTCAGGCGTTTCAGGTTGAGAATCGCCCTCCAACCCCCCGAGGATTTTGGAACTACGAACAGATGGGAGTAGTAGCCCAGACCCCTCTCCGGCTCCGGAACGACCTCCACTGCCCTGATTTCTAGAAGATGGGCGACCGCGAGGTCCATGAGGCGACGTCGCTTGGGGTCCTGAGCCGGGGGAAAAACTTTGAAAAAACTTGGGGGTTTGGAGAGGAATTCTAACCTTAGGCCGTGGCGAACGGTCGCCCTGACCCAACCGTCTGACGTGATCCGATCCCACTCGTCCGCATACAGTGCCAGGCGGCCTCCGATGGGATGACTCGGGTTCGAGTCATTTCCCTCTGCGGAAGGGGCGGCCGCCCCCCCCCCCCCCATGAAAGGGCCGCTTGGACTGCGGCTGATATCTAGAACGGTCCTGAAAACTCTGCCTATTGAATGACCTGTCCTGCCTGTACGGTTGGTATCGCTGGTCCTGATCCCTGTCATAAGACTTGAACTGGGGCCTGCGATAGGGATGACTACGGGACTCCGCCTTCTTGGTGGACGTAGGCATAACTTTCTTTTTATCTTTGTTTTCCACCAAAATCGGGTCTAAGGAAGCCCCGAACAAATTTGGACCCTCAAAGGGGGCAGCTACTAGATCCCACTTGGCTTTATAGTCTATCTGCCAGTTCCTGAGCCACAGGAGCCTACGAGAGGCCACAGAGGTGGCCAAAGCACTTGAACCAAATCTAACAGCGTCTAGGGTCGCATCAGCCGAATACTGACACGCTGCCATTATTTTAGCCAAATCCTGGTGTACGCGCTCATCCTGGATCGGAATGCGATCCTGAAGCTGGCGGAGCCACATGACCGTAGTGCGGTTGAAGTACGAGGCAGCAGCCGCTGCCCGCACCACCCATGCTGAGGCCTTAAAATTTTTACGTAAGGTGAGCTCCGCCCTCTTGTCCTCTGGCTTAAGTTTGTCAGCCGCGTCCCCCGAGACCACTGGGGAAGAGGAGACTAAAGCTGCTATGGGCTGATCTATAACTGGAAGCTGAATAGCCTGCACAAAAGACTTTTCCATGTTGTAGGCGCGACGGTCGTTGCTGCCAGGTGGGGAAAAGTTAGAAGGACGGGCCCATTGGCTAGTAGCCACCTCTAAGAAAAGAGGAGGGGCAGGAATCTCCTCCTTATTGGTGGCCGTCGCTGAGAACATGACCATGTCCGTATCCGTGGGCGGTGGGACCGTGGGGTCCCCCGTGCCCACCTTGGTGGTCCTCCTAGCCTTCTTAAGCAATGGTTTGAACATGGCCTGGAGGAAAAGATTGGAAGAGCGAGGCAGCTCAGGAGCCGCATCCTCCTCCTCAGAGAACCCCCAATCATCCCTCCGTGCCTCCCCCCTAGAGGAGACCTCACTCATGAGGGAAGGCGAAGAAGCCCTAGATCTGGATCTACTAAAGGGAGTAACTCGACTGTGATGGTAAGGTCTGTCCCTTTGGGAAATGCCCCTAGAAATGGCTGCAGAAATAAGCCTTTTGAGATTCTCAGGAAGGTTTTCGAGATCCTCCTCATCTCCTTCTGAATCATAGTCTGGTGCCACATAGGCCCTGCTGGATCTCCTACCCCTAACTGGACCTGCAGAGGTACCTTCCAATGGATCCCCCCTATCTCCTTCTCTAGTCCCCAGGGAAGCAGAAGGAGAGCGAGGCGCCCCCCACTCCTGACTCCTATCAGATCTGCATGGGGAAGCAGAGGAAGAGGAAGGGCTGAACCCCCTGGCCACCGGTGGGGGAGGGCAGGAGGCCACCGCGTGTGGGGATCTGGATCTGGGCCTAGGATCCCTGGCCTGTCTCTTCTCAGCCCTTTCAATGACCTTCTCGATAGCCCTGGATTGCCTGAGCTCATCCCTTTGCAGAGCTCTCGAAGGCCTGTCCTCAGCTGAAGGCCTAGAAACCCGAGGCCTAACTGGGGGAGTGGGCTCAGCCTGATCTTCGCCTGCCTGAGCTGGCGCGGCCTGCTGGGACTCAGTTCTATCTGCCATCCCCACTCACGTGCTCCAGAACGAAGTTTATGGTAGGAATTGCCCTTCAGCTGGTGAGAATCGCCTGCTCCGGGCCTCCGGTAAAGTTGCAAACAGCACTGCCACGTTTTTCACAGCCTCTCCGTGTTGCAAGCCCCAAACACGTGACTCAAAATGGCCGCCGGCTTCTTTGGGCGGAGCTTACAAAAGCGCGCCTAAAAATGGCTGCCTATCTCGCCCTTGATTGCTAATGCTTGCAAGCTGCAATGGTCGCCCTTCCAAACAAACACTCCGGATCACTGCTGAGCTCCTAAGCCACGAGGAGCCTTCCAACACCAGAAAAACGACTCCGCGCTGCTGCCGTGGGCTGTAACCGGCCCGGGAAGCTAGCGGTTTGAATTAGAAGCCTCAATAGCCGCTTTCGCGCCGAAAAGCCCCAGCGCGCTGCGAGCCTCACAGGAAAAGTTTTAAAAGGTAATTTAAAACACGCAGGAACGCCCGGCACACCCGAGACCCCAGGCACCAGTCCGGAGCGATCCCTTAGGAGGGGGGAGGAAGCGCCCCCCCCCCACTGACTATCTCAGCCTGCTGAGGGCAGCCGAACAACAGCCCTGCAAGGCGGACCCACTACAAAAAATTTTTTGGAAATAAAAGAATCCGAATTCAAAGTACCAACAACACTAATACTGACTAATAAAACCCAATAAAACACTCTTACTAGGAACCAAACCTGTGTCTTGGACCTGACTGAGAGGAAACTGGGAACCAACGGGAGAAGGCGAAGGTTAAGAAGTTTTCTCTCAGTCAAATGGACCAATCAGGCTGTGTTAACCCTGCTGTGACCCCTCCCTCCACTCTACTGGAAAATGACTGTGGTTCATAAAATTAATGTATTTTGTTAGAGATCAATAAAGCATAAACAATAATAAATTCAAAAGCTGTCACTGTTTAGAATATTTAAAATGTCTACTCATGTATTTTTCTTTAATAATATCATTACCGTAATTTGTTTTTTTTTAATTTGCAATTATTGTTATACTTACTATATTATAATCCATATTCTTAGAAAATAATAGATTGAAAATCACCTCAAAGAGATAAGTGATATGTCATGTATGTATGCATATATGTATATATGTATGTATGTATGTATGTATGTATGTATGTATGTATGTATGTATGTATGCATATATTACAATGTTTAAAATGTTTGGAAAACCAAAACGACATTGATTTGAATACCAGGAAGCCTTCTTTAAGGAAAAAGTTCCTGAAACAAGATGCTACTACAACGAAAGACTTCGTTTGCACATTTATCCTTGGAAACAAAGACTGAAGCAATAATTGCAGCTGGAGTGAGGGATATTGGTATGAAGGGGGCGCAATTTTAAACCAATAAACAAGAAGGTACGGAAAGCATCCAATGTCAGCTATGTACAGAAGGGAAAAATAATATTCAGTGGTTGTTAAGAGAAACTGGAGCACAATTGGATCATTACTATGCTTTCTCTATGTCAGGGTGCCGGATCCGCCTCACAGGATGTTTAGATCTGGCCCGCAGAACTGCCCTGGAAACAGTGAAAGACTGGTCTGGAGTGCCTCTGTCAGTGAAAACAGAGCTCAGAAGGGCTGCGTGTGGTACAACTCTATTTTCACTGGCAGAGGGTTGCAGGAGGCCATCGGAGCCAACAATGGAGCTCAGGAGCCTATTTTTACTGACAGAGCGCTCGGGCCACCACAGGCGCCCCCGACAGGAGTGATCAAGATGGCCATGCCCAATCTGGCCACTCCTACCTTGGCCCCCCAAGGTCAAACACAATCCTGATGCAGCCCTCAATGAAATTGAGTTTGACACCCCTGCTCTATGGTCACGGATCCCTCATCCTTTAAGCATACCTGAAATTATAAATAAAACGTGTTCTTCTATAAAACAAACACTGCCATCTCAAATGCTATCTCAGTGCTTCTCAGTCATGTAGTCATTCCAGTGAGTGTGTAGCAGGTGATAGTTTCCTGTATGAACATAAATTATGAAAGTTATTCAGAATCTCAATAATGTATGATTTTAAAGGAAAAAAGCTCTATTCCCAATATGATTATTTCATGTAAATATGAGACAATTTAGGTCTTGCTGAAAGAACTGTAACCTTCATTTTATTTTTGATGGTAAGAATTATTTCTCAAAGGAAGAAAATTGCAGATTTCTCCAAAACAGCATTCCAAATATGCCTGATTACATGCATTTCAAATGAAAAATTCTGGGTTTTTTCTCTTGCAATTACTAGAGCTGTAGTGGTTCACTAATTAATCTATAGCAGATCTGGGAGCACATGCAAAGAGAAAATAATATCTGCTAGCAAAGAAACTCATGTTTTGTTTTAATTATTTCTTTTAATTATTGCCTGAATTCTGTCTTGTGCTTAAAACATTTTGGATTTGACATGGTATTTAAGTTTTTAGGCCAAATCTCTAAATTTAATACATGCCTTGTTTTCATACACTCATCCATATATTAATGTTAATTTAATTCCAGATTTGCAAAACTGAATCAATCTATAATAATATTTGTTGCCTGCTGATATCCTCTGAAAATGTGTGAAGCATTTTGCCAATCTCTTTGCAGTCATTATAAAATTTATTAAAGGACAAAATTATTAGGCAATCCATTTCATTATTTCTCCTGCTGTGGTTTAGTAAACTTCACCAATGTTCTCTGTAAAATGTCATACCGTATTTCCAGCTCTTCATCCAGAACAAAATCAATACCATATGTACCTTAAAATGTATCAACAATCACATTTTCAAGCATATCATAGTTTTTATTAGCACCTAAATGTTATCCTTTCCTGTACACCTGTCATGTATAATGCATGTCATCCTTCAGCTGATGTAGGAATATATAGGCATTTAAAGTTTTGTACCATCAGTCAAAATCCAGTAGTTAAAAGAAGAAAGCAAACAAGACATAGAAGAGACCCAGATTGTCACTCAAGCTGATCCAACATTTGAATGATCTCAGGCAGAGAATTAAATACAAGATGCTTTCGACTATCCAAATATACTGGCACTGATCACAGTCAGTTGCAGGGGAATACTTCCAAGTATACTACAGCTTCCAAAATTCTTTCCCACCCCCACCCCCCCAATCTCTTTCTCCTTGTTGGATGAAATAAAACAAAACAACCACTTCACAAGCACATGGCACAACATAGGAGATCAAACCCATCAGGACAAGAGTCAGTGGTCCATCTGAATTTGAAAGACAAAGGTCATTCTTTTGAAGAAAGCCAAGTCCACATTTTGGATTGAGGGGATCACTGGCTTGAAAGATGGATCAAAGAGGCCATGTACATTAAGATTGAACAGCCCTCTCTCAACAGAGGTGGAGGAGTATGACACCACCTATCTCCTGTCAACAACACAGCCCTTTCAGCAGTTCCAAGAAGGTTCTGCACCCCTTTGCACTCTGATTCAGGTGAACCTGAGGGCACAGATAAACCCCCAAGGGGTCTCAAGAGCTCTCAGAGAGTACTAATGACCAAATGACTGCAAAGAAGTATGATCCTTCCACCTCCCCCTTACCATCCTGTCAGAACTAATCCTTCCATCACCCCACCATGACAATCGAAGATGAGAATTTTTGCATGAGAAGTGAAACATCTTCTTCCTCTTCCTCAAGGAAAATCAGTCCAGTTGCCTTTTGAAGGAAAGAAAAAGTGCCTTTGAGACAACTATGGCTGAGGATCTCCATAGACAAGTTGGATGACTGAAATTCTACATTATGGTTGAAATACATACATAAGTGAGAACCATGATACTGGTATTAGGAGTACCAGAAGCCCAAATCAATCTCCTGTCTTATTTTCTAGATGAAGTCCTTGCCCCAAAATGCCTGCAGTTACTTGCAGATGGCATCCCGTAATATATTTAAAAATCCTTCATTTTGCATCCTGATCTGCTGCTTTGTTCCTGCAGGAACACAGCAATTAAGACAATTTTAAATGAGCAAAATCCCATATAGTTTTATTGTTTAAAACAAGTAAAACCATTAAAATATTCTCCCTCATATTAAGTTTGGTTTTCGGTGCATACATTGCCACTGCCTTCTTCCAGGTTACTTTTTAAATGTACCAGTATAACTCACAGCCCTGAGATTTTGAGGCAATTTTCTGTTTAAGTGCTAACCAGGCTGGGACCCTGTTTACATTATTTGAGATCACCCAAGGGCAGTAAAGTGCTGCCATCTGCTGTGGCAAACATAAAAGGGACAGGGAAGATATGATTTCCAGAGCTTTCTGGAACACACATGGCTTCTGTAGCCTGGGGCTGGACTGCATGTCAGATATACAAAGCTTTGCTAACAGAAAGCTCTTAATGGCTACATAGATTCATAATGGTGTTATGAGGAAGTGATTCCTCTGATAAACCTTAAAGTCCTAAATGGCTTTCTTTGTGTAACACCAGTAACCTTAACTACACTTTAAAAGCCACTGGCAATCAGTGGAGATTTTTCAATAGAGGCATTTTGTAGCCACTGTGTCTTCTAGATATCGCATAAGGTCATACTGAGGCTTCACATAGGCAAGTCAATAATAAGACAGAATAATACCACCCTCACTCAGCAAATTAAAAAAATAATAATTCATCAGCCCCACAAAACCTAAAGCCTCCATCATTCAAAATTGAGGCAAGATAAGGTAAAAGGTCTGTTAAGGTTTAATACTAACGCAATAATGTCTCCCATTAATAAGAAACACATTATGAAACCAAAGAAGAAGACACAGTGAAAAGGCCAATAAAAATCTGGGTCATAAATAGCTTTTTGGGGATCTATTGTAACTTTGAACAATCAGTAAGTTGTAATTTGAGGACTATCTGTAAGCATCTTCTGGCATCTTGCATGTGAGAATGGAATGGAGCATGCTTCAAGATTGATAATTTTAAAAGGCATTCTAAGACTTTACTAATTGCTTTATTGAAAACTATCATGTATTCTGGAGGGTAGGAATACTATCAGTGTTATGCATCATTGCTATGATGTGGTAAAAAAAAAGAGAGGTGAGATTAGCTGTGGTTTTTATACTATAGTATTTTTATCCTATCTCAAGGTCAGGTGGAAGATACATTAATGCAGCTTTGTGGATGTAGCCTGATAAAGATAAATTATGTACCTATCAGCCAAATATTTTTGTTTTGTTTAATGCTTTTAAAATTCATTTGATCTTCTTGATCAATTCTTTTGAATTAAAACTTTAACCCAGATGACATTATAACCCAAACACCTTATAAATAATGAAATAAAATTAACCCAATAATAACCATCTAGAAAAAAAAGAGAAAAGAAATTTTGTCTGGGTTTTCTTTTCCTATTACAAAGAGTAAATTTCTCTAGGAAAAATATAACCACAATCTCAGTTTTAATTCTTAGTGATTAAAATTTAACTTCCTGATTGATTGGATCTTTTTAACTCCTCTGTCATTGGACAGGCATTGAATGGTCAGAGTTTTGGCTTATATTTTCTAAGACTATATTCCTATAATGTAGTAGCTAGGACGGCCTTCCTCAGCCCGATAATATCCTCCATAATGTTGGCATTACCTCTCCCAGAACATGCGGAAGATGCTATGTTAAGAAATATTTTATTAGGTAACAAGCTCTAATCTAGTGAATATATTTTGATATATTTCTCCATAAACATGAAAGGGGTTGCATTATGTAGTCCATTGCATAATGGTATGTCATGTGTTTGATTTCATATTTTGAATCAAAATATAAAATTCATTCAGACCGGCTTTAGCCAAAGACTGATTTACATTATCTTCCAAGTGAATATCAGTATAGGTAGACCTTGACTTATGATTGTTCAAATTTATGGTGACATCGGAAAGAATGCTTTAGGCCAGTAAGGCACTTCCAGCTGTTGTAAAATATTGTTTAGGGTGCTTGGCAACCAACTTACATCTATGATTAATTGCCAAGTGCCCCATGATCCTGTAATCGCCGTTTGCAATCGTCTGTGCCAGCTTCCCAAAGTCAATGAGGAAGCCAGCAGAGAAGGTCACAAGCAGAGAGGAAAGAGGGAAGCTGAAGTCTCATTGCAGGCTGCTGGAACAGAACTGAGATCTTGAGGATTTCAGCTCCATTCCTACAGCTTCATGAAGGATTCTACCTCCATGCATGCAGGTGACAGGAAATCCTTTGGCAGGCTACGGAAATGAAGCTGAAATCCTGAAGATTTTTGCTCCATAACTAGAGTCCACAGAAGGGCACTGAAAACTGTTGGCGTGTGCAAGAACATTTGAGTGTGAAAGGGTTGCCTGCTAGGAGTATTTCAGTTCTCTTTTGCTCCATCTACTTAATGACCTGAGAGATCAATTAACAACTGCAACCAGGAGTGCTAGGATGTGATCATTGAGCGAAGCTGTCATGTGGACAACTCACTCAACAAACACTTCACTCAATGACCAAGATTCCATTCCCAATTGTGGTTGTAAATTGAGGATTACCTGTACATCCTTTTGTCTCACCAAACTAATAGATATCCAAAACTGAATTTGTTAGCATAACCCTAACCCTATGGAAACCAGATTAGGTGTTCATGAGCAAACGAACTGTCCAATATCTCAAATGACATTGCTCAGATTCACAAGCCGTAACACAATTTCTTTTATTCGGGCTTAAAATGGGCTTAGCAGTATTATGTGAATCCAGTATCTATGTGTTATTCAAGAAGATTGGTTGAACCATTGTTTTCATCATAGTTTAGCACAGTCATTGCATCTTGCATTTTACACTGCACTTTTCAATATGGAACTTTTACAGAAACGTTTTTTTCTTTCTTTCTGAACATTCATCTGCCAAAAAACCATTCTGCATTGTTTGGCACAGTAATGAAATGTGATTCTAATCAATGAACAGGAGAATGAACTCACATCTTAAAGAGGCAAGAAGAAGTTCAGAAAGAAGCAGGGAGTTTGGTCTTGTGCTAATAAAAGCAAATTAAGGATTATGAGCAATGTATATATTAGTTATAATGCTGTAAATAAATCAAGCTGAACTTTTATTTACTCGGAAAGTTTACACAATTACCTACAGATGGTCCTCACAACCATCCATTTAGCAACCATTCAAAGTTGCAACAGCACTAAAAATAGTGACGTACGATCAGTCCTCACAGTTAAGAGCCACAGTGGCGCAGTGGTTAGAGTGCAGAACTGCAGGCTACTTCTGCTGATCACTGGCTGCCAGCAGTTTGGCAGATGGAATCTCACCAGGCTCAAGGTTGACTCAGCCTTCCATCCTTCTGAGGTGGGTAAAATGAGGATCCAGATTGTTGGAGACAATGTGCTGACTCTGTAAACCGCTTAGAGAGGGCTGTAAAAGCACTATGAAGCAGTATATAAGTCTATTGCTATTGCTATTATGAGTCATCGCAGCATCTCCATAGTCATGTGATCAAACTTTGGACACTTGACAGCTGGCATGTATTTATGATAGTTGCCTCATCCGAGGATCATGTGGGGTCACCATTTGTGACCTTCCTAGCTGGCTTCCAACAATGAAAGTCAATAAGTGATTTGCTTAACAACCGCATACTACACTTAACAACTGTGGGGAAAAATGTTGTAAAGTTGACTCACTTAGCTATCATCTTGATTAGTAACAGAATTTCTGGCCTCAATTGTGATCATGAGTCAAGAACTACGTATATTTTATACATCATAATCCTAGCAGCTCACAGAAATATTCCATAATTGGGAATGCTTAATTGTAAACAAAGGTATCATATTATAGAATGTTGCAGATTCGTCAGAGTCCCCAACACAACTCCCATGTGAAGCCTCAACTCCTAGTGTTTACAGTCCTTGCGTGCCAAAATCATCTCCACAAGAGTCTTGTTCTGGATGGCCTATTGGAACAACAGCTTCTCTTGCTGCAGAATTGCTACCAAATTGCACATAGCTGGAGAAAGCCAACATGCACTTATGCAGAGCACTTTTGTAAACCTTTTCCAGAGTGAAAGCTTTTACTGCTGCCTTAAATAAGGATGGCTATATCCTCACTGGAGGGGGAAAAATCTGACATATTTCTTACTCAAAAGAAAAGAAAGGACTTACTTTCGGCAAAACCTATTAAGGTCTACATAAGATAGATACGTGAGAAATCAGGTGACTGTGAGTTTGGAAGAACTAGAGAAATCCAAAAATATTACAGAATTCTAGAAAATTTGGTATTCAGAAAATTACCCATCAGTAGACACATAGAAAGAGATAAACCACATTTATACATCATTCAAATTAGACAATAAAAAGCTAAGAAGGAAAGAAAAAGGCCAGAACAAATCCTCTCCAGCAATAAACACCCATATAAGCAGGGATTCACACCAGACAAACAATCAAACAGAAAACAATATCTTTATCAAGGAACTACTGAGAAGAAAGCCACATCCCCACCAACACTGGCAGGCATGCTACTGTATATAAATAGAGCAAACACCACACTTATTAGCAGTGATGATATTTATTTATTTATATCCTGCCTTTATTATTTTCATAAATAACTCAAGGCAACAAACACACATACAATATTCCTTCCTCCTATTCTTCTACACAGCAACAACACTGTTGTCAGATTGGACTAAGAGAGGGACTGGCCCAAAGTCACCCAGATGGTTTTGATGGCTAAGGCAGGACTTGAACTTCTGTTTCTAACCATTAAACCAAACTGGCTCTCATTATTATATTGCCTAGTTAGGCAATGAAACATCTGCAAGCAAACAACCATCATAGATCAGGGAAAATCTGAACCTGCTACAGAATTCCTGTAAACTTGGCATTCAGTCAAATCAGCCACCAATAGTAGACCACAGAATGCTGCAAATGACAACAAAAGCAGGTCACTTGCCAAGCATCTGAAATAGGGTCATGTGACTGGAGGGTCAATGGTCAGAACCAGATTATAAGTACCTTTTAGGGGAGTGTCATAAACTGAGGACTACCTCTACTATGAAGTAATATTCTACTTCCACTGAGGGAATCAATCCACCATTTCTCAGGTAAAAGGTAACCAGAAGGTTTTCTGTTTCCATCTTCTCCTCACCTCCAAGCCCCCCTCCATTTCCCTTCTCCTGTCCAGGGATTTTGGAAGGAAGTGGAAGAGGGATTTTCATTTCTTCTTTAGCAAATATTGGAGAGGCTACCCTCCATTCAAGCCCTCCTGTTGCCTCCTCTGACATCAGAGAGCAGGAAAAGGAGGACTTTCCATTGCAGAAATGTCCCTCTTAGTTTCAGACTAAGCAGTCTCTGATTTGGTCCTTTCAGTCATATCAGTCTATTTGCCCCACTCCAAACTACTTCACCATATTCTCAGAGTCAGAATTGCTGGCAAGTGATAAAAACAGGAAATATGAATGGATTTGGTTAAAAAAAACTCCAAATCTTGAAAATTGTGATACATTCCTTAAGAATACATTTTATATTTCATCTTGTTGATGAACACAAAATTCCAAATTTTGTTTTCTCCATGCTTATCACTTTATCGCTACCAATTCCACCAGTGATATTTTAGTGTTATGATATAATCTTTATTTGGACAATTAAGTCAGGCAGCAGGATGGCATATGCTAGAATGACTGTGGCAGTCCAGATTTAAAACAAAAACAAAACAAAAAAGCTAGAGCTGTTTAGAAGCTCCTTCCTGCATAAATCAATAAAATGCACACAATCCAGAAAAGATGGAGTTTTGTTCTAAAATAAATATGGTAGTTTGCAAATTATCCAAGGACATTTATACATATATTATTTTGTATGTCATTAAAAGACAGAACTGATTACACAATGTTAAGAAATAGAACATGTCACAGAGGTAAAATAAATCAACCTCATTATTGTGGAGGAAAGTACAAAACCAAATAAACATATTAACCTTTTGTTCCTTATGGAGTGCTTTTCTTTAAAAATAACCAGTTTTCTAAATACAATAGGTGTTATCTACATTTTGTAGCTAATTCAAGTGGATTTTTCAGCAACTTTAAATACAAATGGTAAGTACACTATCACAGCAATAGCACTTAAGACTTATATACTGATTCACAGTGCTTTTACAGTCCTCTCTAAGTGGTTTACAGAGGCAGCATATTGCCCCCAACAATCTGGGTCCTCATTTTACCCACCTCGGAAGGATGAAAGGCTGAGTCAACCTTGAGCCAGTCAGGATTGAACTCCTGGAGTGAGCAGTGAGTTAGTCTACAGTACTGCATTGTAACCACTAGGCCACCATGGCTGTCTTAATCACTCTTTAATAGTAAAGCAGTTTTGTCTTTCACTTGACCTGTAAAAAAATGTAAGACTGAAATTCTGTATTCACTACCTACTAGTGGTGTGTTCCGGATCCCGTTGCAACTGGAACATGGCAATGGGGCCCGGCGCCCACCATGTGCATGCGCAAAGTGTGCACATGCATACTTACCATCCGCAATGCTCCAGTTGCGCAGGCGCCGTATGCTCCGTGCACATGCACCAAATCCCCAATCGGCTCAAATATAGGTAAGGAGGGCAGGCGGGCAGGTGGTCCCTCCGGAGCACCGTACCAGAACAGTACCCGGTGCTCCCAGTAGGCACCGGTACGCCCATACCAGGGCGTACTGGTCATATCCCACCACTGCTACCTACCCACCTTGTTTCCATATATTCTGAACATCAGAAAGAAGATAGTTATGTTCCTTCCTTGTATCATTTCTCTTAATAGACTTTTGCCAGCTATTAAACCTACTTTATTGACTGATTTAGTGAGGGATTAAAAAAAAAAACAAATCATCATGAGACTTCTAAATTGTAAGGTTTTTGGATATGAATAGCTTTTGTTTCAATTGATGGTTTTATTGCTATTTTTGACTCCTAATTGCAATGGCTACTTTAGCCTTTTGTGGGCTAAAAAACCAAGCAAATATTAGCAAAATAAATTAAAAAAAAGTAACTGGGGATGTCATAGCTCTCTATTCATAAGAATAATTGTATTGAAAAATAAATTTCTTAATAGGAGAAGACAGGGGTCAAATGGATGTCATTGTAGTGTATGGCAAAGCATAAGAGAAATTGGTCTTTTGCAGGGAAAAAAAGTCTCATTTACTAAATCATTAGAAAATCTGACATACTCCCCATGTGTAGGGCAAGAGAAAATAATACAGACATAGGAATAATATAAGCTGTGCATAATTCTTCAGTAAAAAATGCTAAATTAGAATTTTCAAACATCCAACATTATATGAGCAGAATTTCCACTCACTGAACAGTGTTTCTGACCCTTTCACTTTCAATACCTTTCATCTGAAAGGTATTGTTGTTGACATAGCAGGTCCCCAACTTTCTAGACCTGATTTGGGGCACAAATAAGAAAGGAAAAAGGTGTACATTATTCCATTAGGAGCTGTGTTTTATTGATAGATACATACCGATTATGTTCCTTTAACAATTCCCTGTGCATAAATTGGATTGTAAATAGTAAGGGTAAAGTTTAGACATCCAAGATTAAAATTTACTCTTAATATTTACAATCCAACTTTAAAAGCATCATTAGTACAAAAGCACAGTGATGCAATATTAATGGCAATTTGACTGCTTGCCCTGCCATATTTCAAAGGATTGTTTCAAAACCCAGTAGTGTCAATAGATAGCAGCTGTATTGTAGAATGTATTTATCTGGAAATAGATTTTAGTAAACTCAGGTGGGATTACTTCTGATTAGACACAGCTTTGTAAATAATGTTATCAATTACTATGAGCTATAAATTTGAGCTAACATGAGGATTTTGGTTTAAAGTTCAGTGTTTAGAGGACTACAAGTAGTCCTCGACTTATGACCTCAATTGAACTCAATGTTTCTGTTGCTATGTGAAACATTTGTTAAGTGAATTTTGCCCCATTTTATGACCTTTCTTACTACAGTTGTTAAGTGAATCACTGCAGTTATTAAATTAGTAACAGGGTTGTTAAGTGAATCTGGCTTCCCCATTGACTTTGCTTGCCAGAAGGTTGCAAAAGGAGATCACGTGACCCTGGGATGCTGCAACTGTTGCCGAATTTTGATCACGTGATTATGGGGATGCTGCAATGGTTGTAAGTGGAAAAATGGTCATAAGTCATTTTTCTTCGGTGCCGTTGAAACTTTCACTAAATGTTCACTAAATGTACAGTTGTAAGTTGAGGACTACCTATATTATGGGTTTTTATCGTTCCTTTCTTCTTATGAAATAGTTGTTCCTTGATACAGAATTACTGTGTCTAATGCAAGGTGGGTAGTCCAATTGGGATACTTGGTTGTTAAGTGAAGCAGTCACTAAGTGAAATATTGACTGTGCTTATTACCTTACTACCGCATTCCTTTGTTTTATAGACCTGTGAAGGCCATAAATGTAGGGCAGTGTTTCTGAATCTTGGTAAGTTAAAGATGTGTGGACTTCAACTCCCAGAATTCCACTCCTGTGGAATTCTGGGAGTTGAAGTCGACAAATCTTCAAGTTGACAAGGTCGAGAAACACTGATGTAGGGAGTAGTCATAACACTACTTTTTCATCATCATCATCATAACTTCAAATGGCCACTAAACAATGCGGTCATTAAATGCTGAGTACCCATACCTTAATCTGAATAGGCAATTTAGAGCTTGGGCTATCATCCAAATCATGCCTTGAAGTTGATTTGCAAAAAATAAATATTACTATTGTTAATCAAAATCTGTACTAGTTAGATGACCAGGCAAAACATGAATAGAACTGCTTCAAAAAAAGGGGGGGGGAGATAGATGCAAAATGGAATGAGATTATATACACTCAGGATACATTTGCAGGATAGAGAAACAAACCTATACTGATGTGTCATGCAGATTGTCTATAATTTTTTTTAAAAAACAACAACATATGGCAAAAGCTTCTGCAAGTCACAATTCCTCATTTAATAAACCACTGGAATAATATAGACATTAGACGTCACATTAGCTGCAAGACTGCAGATACAGTGTATATTAGACTTTCTCCAATGCATCAATATTTAACTCAGTCTTGATCCTAATTACATCACTGGCAAAAGAATTTATCCAACCTAAACACTTTGGTCCATAAAATTATATTTCATCTCATAATTATGAAGTTTAGCACTTCATTGGAGAGTTAATGTTTTTCATCATGAAGTTATTAGTTCTTAAAAAGCAATGAAGAAAACAGTCAAGTTAACATAAAGCCTCAAACCAATCCAAAAAAATTTTCTACATGTATTTACTCAAGGTAAGCTTTCATTGAGTTTAATGGGGTAAATTGCTAGTAAATAGGCACTAGATTATAATCACTAGAAAAATACAGCACACAACAAGTTCTCCAGAAGTTTTATTTTACATTTTTGCTTGTATTCTGTAAAATGATCCTAAATATGCCCATAAAACACAAATCCATCTTGTCTGGCTTAATGTTTATTGGGTGTATTCTGGAAGTGCTTAATGCAGCAAAGGAGTTTTTGAGCAAAATAGACCTTATATCTGAGAAGTGTTTAAACTACACTCTTTTACTGTTAGCAAGTAAAGGGCACAAAAATTCCCTTAAATGAATGTTCTGCGACCAAGGCTGGAATTATGTTGCTAGTTCCTATACAGATCATGGGCACATATACCTTTTTAGATTGCTACTTGCTTCCCCCCACCCTTCCAGATATTCATGTAATAGAGTGTTTTTTCTCTCTCTTCATTATTGTCACTAGCCTTCCCATTCACCCCCAAAGAATGCTGAGTAGTTAAATGGCTCAATCTGCATATCCAATTAGATTTATACAGCAATAAGTTTCACAGAATGAAATAGAATTCACTTTTGAGTGAAAATGCTTACAATTAGGTTTCAAGCAACAAGACTAAGGATTCATTCCGTTTAACCTCTCGCTTGCCAGAATCAACACCATGAATCTGGTTACAGATGCCATCCAATCCACACTTTAGGCAACAGCAAATCAGTTCCAACTTCCACCACATGAACACACTTAAGACCGTGTGGGTTTGCTGCCCTCAAAAGCTTAAAGCGCATCACAACAGATCCATTCCTTTCCACAGAACTGCGAGATTCATTTGGCAAATTGTCTACACACACACACACACCCCTAAGATCCAACTCTTAAGGTGTTGTGTCTTTCAGCTCAGAATTGAACCAACATGGCAAAACCTCCCTGCCCCATTTGCAGAGTTGCAACATCTCTGCCAATAACTCCTTTCCGCAATATTTAAAAGAAAATCTGATTTATGTGAGATGTCCTCAGGGAAAGATCATTACCACCTAACATTACCTTCCCACGGGATGATATTAAAGAGGGGGGGAGGGAAAGGGAAAGAAGTTAAACCGATTTCCTTAATGAAAATTAAACCGATTTCCTTAATTTTCCTTCCTGAAACAAACCAAGAGACAAAAGCTATTTTCCCAGCAGCTAAACTCTCTGACGGCGAAAGGGACAAGCTGTCCCAACCATCCAAACACTTTGAAAGTGAAGCCAGGCGGTCCGGGCAAAGAAAGAAAGCCGGCATCCCATCCCCGACTGGGACGAACTGAACAGACAGATCAGATCGATGGCTTGAAAGCCACCAGGATTTCTCTCTCCCCCCCCCTCTCTCTCTCCCTCCCATCCGGACTTCTCATCTCTCTCTCTCTCCCTCCCTCCCACCCGGACTTCTCACCTCTCTCTCTCCCTCCCTCCCTTTCTCTCTCCCACCCGGACTTCTCATCTCTTTCTCTCCCTACCTTTCTCCCCCTCCCCCCTCTCTCTCCCTCCCACCCGGACTTCTCATCTCTCCCCCCCCACCCCGACTTCTCACCTCTCTCTCCTCCCCCCTCTCTCTCTCCCTCCCATCCGGACTTCTCATCTCTCTCTCTCTCCCTCCCACCCGGACTTCTCACCTCTCTCTCTCCCTCCCTCCCTTTCTCTCTCCCACCCGGACTTCTCATCTCTCTCCCTCTCTCTCTCCCCGGACTTCTCATCTCTTTCTCTCCCTACCTTTCTCCCCCTCCCTCCCTCTCTCTCCCCCTCCCACTCGGACTTCTCATCTTTCTCCCTCTCTCTCCCTCCCTCCCTCTCTCGGGGAGGACATTGCCAGAAAACTCTTCCCTAAAGATTCTCAATCATCCAGGTCGTGGTTGCCCAGCGGTTGCTTTTTTTCTGGAGGCAAGAAAAGTCCCAGTTGCCTCCAGAAAAAAAAGCCCCTATGGGGCAAGCAAACTCTTCGCCCAGCTGGTTTTCTCCCACTCGCGGGAGTGCCTGCAAAACTCGCCGACCTGATCCCGAGCCTGCAAAGGAGCACGGAGCGGTGGAGAAAGGCGTAGCTTTCGCCTCTCGCAAAACTCTCCGCAAGGAAATCGTGGGGGTGGAGGGGGGAGCGAGACGGTCCTCTATTTTGACTCGGCTCAGGTTCAGAGCCCCGAAAACTGCCCTTAGGCTCCTCTCTTCCACAGCGCATCGCTCTCCTACCCACCTACCCACCATGATCCAGTCTCTAAGCGCCAGGATGGCATCGCCCAACCTTCCGAGCCGACCCTCCACGTTTAAATTAAGGCCGAATAAAAGTTTAATCGGCCGGGTATCTGGGTTTTTTTTTTTGCTTTGGTGTAGATTCACTTCGCCCGGGCTTTGGAGCGCGGCGGCGCTCGCCTGGCTCTCCCCTCCTCTGCAGCGAGGCTTCCTGAAGGGCATCGGAGCCGGAGAGAACGCCGGAGGCAGCCCGTTCGCGAAGTATGTGTGGTGATGGGGAGACGGGGGAGGAAACAAAAGCCACCCTTCAGGTG
>NC_138548.1:161212225-161356853 GCF_964273705.1 Natrix helvetica | reverse complement strand
TGTGGCATTAGGACCACAGATGCCTGCCCCAGTTTCCCCTGCTGTCTCTCCACAATAATTTCACTCAGGAAATTGGGCTCAAAGAAAAAAAGGCCTTCTAGCAAGCGCTTTCCTCCCTTCTACTTAAACTTTGCTTAATTGAGAGATTATAGCAAGGTATCAAATTTGGCTTCCTTTTATTACCTCCTTATTCTTCTTTCCTCCCCACTTTCTCCTTCCTTTCTTCGCTGCTTCAAATGACTCAAAGTCTAGGTTTCTAATAAGCACTGGAAGGATGGCCTGGTTCAAGGATTGGGCCAGTGTGCCGACTTCCCTTGTCCTCAGTAGTGAGATTCAAATAACAACTGGTTCTCTGCCCTAATGACCAGCTGGATGGACGTGGCCATGTTGAGTGTGAGCAGGGTGTGTGACAGGCAGCACTCAGCCTCCTGCATCCCTCTGGAAGCAAAAACAGGCTGCGGGGAGGAATGTGCCACCCCCCGCACCCCGTTTGGGGCCTAGGAGGCCTCCCTGCACTTACTTGGGAGCCAAAATGGGGCACGTGGGGAGTCCTGGAAGGGGCGGGGTGGGGTGGGGTGGGGCCAGGCAGCAATTTAACTACCGGTTTGCCCAAACCGGCCTGAACTGGCTGAATACCATCATTGCTTCTCCTACATAACATCCTGATGTGTTGCAGCGTTCATGGATGTTCAGTGGGAAAAGCAAAAAAACCAAGAAATAACAACTCTTCTGAGTTAGGTTACATGCCCTTGTCAAAGAGTGTGCTACGCTCCTTTTTCATATAGAGAATGATTGTGCCCTAAATTAGCCAACTTCCCATTTGCTGACATTCACCTCTGCTCATTCACAGTCAGCAAATTGTTTGCAGTACAGATAAATTTCTATCATCGCTGATTGATTGCATCCAGATGGGGCAATCTTCTTTAGCATTTGCTTACCTGAAATAATTTGTATAATTTAGAGCTTTACACTAGCTAGCATAATGAGTTATTATTCATACATTATTAGCCAATACAAAGCTACAGTGCAAAATAACCCCACTCTTCCAAAAAAACAAAAGCCGCCCTTTTGGCAGCCTGCCCTTGTTGGAAAGTCATCTTCAGCATGCCATTGTAGCTATTTGACAAACACTTTAAGATCAGCGATACTAAGCCTGCAGTCCTGTTTCAGCCGAGTGCTGGACGGAGATATCATCCTACCTTCTTTTTTCCCCATTATTCTCCTTCCATTCAAGGGCAGAAATGTGTGATGCCTTTGCACTGTCTCCTCTCTGGTCTAAACAAATTCCAGATTTGATTAAGCTTGAGGTATTAAGCAGGGTTTACATAAGTTGAGTTGCAAAATAATCGAGTTTAACTTCATTGCATTAATACAAATAATTTACCGCATGAAGTGAAGAAATTCCCCTGGCAATCAGGTGCTTAGGCCTTCAAGGAATGGCCCATAACTTTGAAGCTGCTGAGCCAAACAGCAACCACGAAAAACCCTGCATAAGCTAATCACAAAAAGACTACTTGGCGCTTGCCAGAATTTACATGATGTAAATTACTTAGTACCTCAGGATCTTTTTCATCCAAAAGAATGTAAGGGATAAAAAAAGATGCCCGCTGTGGACATGATGGTATATATTGTATCAATCCTTTGCATCACCAGAAGAATTTGATTATATCTCAAAAAAGCTAACATCTCTGTAAAGATATACCAACTTTGATATACCATGGCATGAAGTGAATCTAGGGACAGTAAAGGTGGTCCTAACACACTCTCCCTCTCTCCTCCCTCCCTCTCTCCCTCATTCACTCCCTGCTTCTCCAGTCTCTGAACTCTTCAGAGTGAATCAAAACAGGTGCATCAATAGATAAAAAAAATAACATGATTGGAGCAAATATCTGAATGCTGATTTCCATGCTCTTTGATGATTCAGTCCTATGCTTAGTTACGAGGCAATGAAAGTTATCGGTGTATTCAGTGTGTATTAATATCTCCAGTGGTCTGTCCCTTATCTGGTTTGCAACACTTTGTTTAAATTCCAAAGGTTAACATCATGAAGGAAACTCCTTCCCCTAGATTTCAGTATCATCCTTAGTGAAGTGTGCAAACCAGCATTTGCATTTCCTGTGTCGGATGAGGAGAGCACATCTTTCTCTTTCTGTCCTCCCCACTTTTTACAGAGAACATTTTAACAAACTGCATCACTGTTTGGTTTGGTGGCAGCAGCGGCTGAGATAAAAAGTCCATACAGAGAGTGGTAAGGACAGCAAAGAAGATTAGAGGAAGCTCGCTTCCTGTTATTCAGGACACTGCTTATAAGCACCATGTGCTATTGTTAGAGACCCCACACACCCACTTCATGGTCTGTCTCTGTTGCTCCCATCTGGGGGGAGGTTTTGAAGTACTTCTACCAGGACTACCAGATTCTGTAACAGCTTTGTTCCCTATGCACCCGTCTGGTAAACTCGCAAGATGCGTTTCTCTTGCCATGTACATACAGTATATACTTGTTTCTCTGTGTTATATATTATATGTAGGTATGTGCTTGGTTTTTTTTTAATCTTGTGATGTTTATGTTTGTATTAGAAGTGGAGACCCTTTGAGAGCTGTATGCAACACTATCTGAGCTGGCAATCTGATGATGTTGGTGGAGAATCTGTTAAATGGGTCTCCCTTTAGGAAAATCAGTTATGTTCTCCAGGAGGTTATGTTTTTTATAGTTTAAATAGTTTTGTTGTTTTTAATAAATTTTTTTGCAAGTGGTTGTTTGTGTATTTTTAGCTTTGTAACCCACAGCCGTAAGAGGGCTGGCTGTATAAATTTATTAAACAAACAAATAAATAAATCAGTCACAACCAAACCCTACATTAATACTATATGTAAATGGTTATTTCCACTCATTGCTACTTTATTCACTTCTGATTTATTCTGTTTTATTCCGTTTTATTTTTTACTGCATTATAGCAATCGTGAAAGAGTAATGCCATAGGTAAAGGTAAAGGTTCCCCTTGCACATATGTGCTAGTCGTTCCTGACTCTAGGGAGCGGTGCTCATCTCCGTTTCAAAGCCGAAGAGCCAGCACTGTCCGAAGAGGTCTCCGTGGTCATGTGGCTGTTACCTTCCCACCAAAGGTGGTCCCTATTTTTCTACTTGCATTTTTACATGCTTTTGAACTGCTAGGTTGGCAGAAGCTGGGACAAGTGACAGGCGGTGCTAAAGATTCGAACCGCCGAACTGCCCACCTTTCTGATTGACAAGCTGAGCATCTTAGCCACTCAGCCACCACATCCCTTTTTGGAGTGTAGGGGTATTCCATAGACACAATGTGTGAAGAATATTTTTCTGTCCATGCTAAAGATACTTTGGAGGGCATTAAATGAATTCTACCTTGGTGCATCCAGACCATGGGCTGTGAGTTATCCTTTTGTGCTCTGTGCAAATAGCCATGTCACTATGGTTCCTCCATTGGTCTCTGCCTTGGTTGTAATAAGGTCTGGTAAATATTCATCTAGGCAGTAGTTCAAGGATAATATTAATGACGACCGCGTAATTGATTTCTTGTAATTCATTAGATGTACTGTATGCAATAGAATGATTGCTGCACTGCATGCTCTTTTGAGTGCTCTCTCTCTCCCCCATTAATAAATGTTTTTCAGTGTAATTGGGATAGAGGAGATTATGAAAGGAAGAGCTTAACATGACATCGGTAATTAAAATCCCTATTTTCAAGCTTATATGAAATAATACCAGGTTTTGAGCCCAAAATTTCCACTGCTAAGCAAGGCGGTTGTTAAGTGAGTTTTGTCCCATTTTATGACCTTTCTTGCCATGTTTGTTAAGCAAATTGCTGTAGTTGTTAAGTGAGGAACATGGTTGTGAAGTGAATCTGGCTTCCCCTTTGACTTTGTTTGTCAGAAGGTCATGCCGTTGTAACTTTGAACAGTCACTAAGCAAATGGTTGTAAGTCGAGAGCTACCTGTGTTCAAACATGAAACATCAACTTTATGCACAAACTTGCATAACTGTCAATGTATTTATAGCTTGGTGATATTTCTGATTGCGTTTTGTCGTTTCGTAAGACTTTCTGCTTTCGATTTAGCTTTGTAAACAGATAAAGGTAGGAATGTAAGTATTCCTTTCTAATTTTAGTCTTTTCTGCTTATGATCCAATTATAGAAATATTAATAAGTGTTTGTATATAGATTTGAGCCTAATAATTTTGTTTGCTGTGAGAGCTCAGAATTATTTTTACATAACATGCATGGAATAACGATCCGGTGTTTTATATTGAGTTCTTAAAGAATTTAAAGGTATAAGGGGATTTCAAGTGTATAATTTTTAAAAAATCTTGCATGTTTTACCTTGTTTCTTTTGCACTTAATTACACCTGTTGCCAAGCATCTGAATTTTGATCATGTGGCCCTGGGGATGCTGCAAGGATCGTAAATGTGAAAAATGGTCATAAATTCATTTTTTTCAGTGCCGTTGTAACTTTGAACCATCACTAAACAAATGGTTGTAAGTCAAGGACTACTTGTATTCAAACATTTAGGATAAAATTTATGCACGAACATTCATAACCTCTTGAGGAAAATATTGGCAGGATGAATTGGACTTTAAAGTATACTAAATGTTTCTGTCACAGAACTTAGAATGTGTCCTTTTTTTTTTACTTCTGATGAAGTCACCACAGGAAATGGTCTTAAGATAAACTGCAGGTAGTCCTCGACTTACAACAGTTTGTTTAGTGACCATTGAAAGTTACAATGGCACTGAGGGAGGTGATTTATGCTTCTTTTTCACAGTCATGTGATCAAAATTCAAACGCTTGGCAACTGGTTCATATTTATGACCGTTGCTGTGTCCCAAGATCATGTAATCACTTTCTGAGATCTTCTGACAAGCAAAACTCATTTAACAAATGTCTCACTTAACAACAGAAATGTTGGGCTCGATCGTGGTCGTACGTCGAGGATTACCTGTACTTCCTCCATTTTCTTCATTTTCTTTATTCAGCCTAATATGGAGCTGCATCTTGCTATTGCTAATCTTGTTTGTCTACTCACCCTTAACAGAACTTCTTGGGAATGGTATTGTATTCAGAGCCTTGATGAAAATGCCCATTCAAAGTTGTTCCTTGGAGAGAAGCAGCAGTCAGTATTTACCAAAAATTTGGCATGATCAAGTCATATAAAAGCAGCAATTTTAAGAGTCTTCCTTTCTGCTAGAGCTACCACGTCCAGACAATAAGTAGTTAGCACTCAGTGTATGTAGAACATAGAAAAGAGAATAACAGAGTTGGAAGGACTTCAGAGGTCTTCTAGTCCAACCCCCTGGTTGAACAGGAGGCCCTGTACCCGGGATGGCAAACCTATGGCACGTGTGCCACAGGTGGCACGCGGACCCATTTGTTAGGGAACGCAAGGCGTTGCCTTGTCAGCTCCAGGGTGCATTTGTGTGCTGGCAAGCTGACTTTAGCCTTCATTTTTGGCCGTTTTTCGCCCTCTGGAGGTTTTCCTGAAGCCTCCAGATGGTGAAAAGCAGCCCAACGCAGTAACCGGAAGTTCAGGTTTGGCGAAAAATGGCCCTGCGGGCAACCCGGAAGTCCGTCCCCGAATTTCCGGGTTGCCCATAGGACTATTTTTCACCCTGAAGCCTTCAGCGGGTCTCCTGGGGAGCAGGGGAAGGCCCTTTTCCCCCTCCCCAGGCACCTAGAAATCCTCTGGAGCCCGGGGAGGGCGAAAAATGGGTCCATCGCGCACCAAAAGCAGAGGGAGGTGGGGGTTATGCACATGTTCAAGGGCGGAGGGTTGTGTGCATAGAATTATGGGTGTGGGCATGCCCACTCACGATCCCCCTGCACTGCCCCTGCTTTTAGCACGTGATGAGAAAAAGGTTATCCATCACTGCCCTATACTCATGATGACGAACCTATGGCGCGCGTGCCGAACGTGGCACACAGAGCCATCTCTCTGGGCACATGAGCCGTTGCCGTTGCTCTTCCGGGTTCTGGCCCGCCGGCCAGCTGGTCTTCACGCATGCGAGAACATTGGAAACTGGAAGTGCAGCTGCCTGGTGCGCATGCACATGCTGGGAAGATTATTTTCTGGTTTCTGGCACATGCATGTGCACTATCCACCTTCCTGGCATGTGCATGCACACCAGCCAGCTGCTCTCTGGTTTTCAGTGTGGACATGTGCGCCGGCCAGCTGGTCTTTGCGTGTGCATGCACGGCAGAAACTAGAAGACCAAGTGGTCGGCGTGCATGCCGATCATCTTCCCAGGAAGATGATTTTCTGGTTTCTGGCACACGCATGTGCACCTATCATCTTCCTAGCACGCATATGCACACCGGGCAGCTCCTCTTCTGGTTTCTGGCACATCTGTGCAATTTCTTCAGCACTCAGTGCCAAATAGGTTCGCCAACACTGCCCTATACTATTTCAGACAGATGGTTGTCCAGTCTCTCTTTTTGAAAGTCAGTATTCCAATTTCACCGTTAGGAAATTTCTCCTTAGTTCTAGGTTGCTTCTCTCCTGGTTAGTTTCCAACCATTGTTTCTTATCTTGCCTTTTGGTACATTGCTGCCTTCCAATGATTGAGATTTTTGGCAGGACAAATCCAGTGAAAGGTTCAGTTTCAATTTTCTACCAGTTGTTGAATTGAGGAGAGATATAGAAAGCAGCTCATAAGAATCCCCAAAGCATCCCTTGTGACTATTAAATTTGCAAGCCAGTTTGATGTCCCATCCACCATGAAATTATTTAAAGCTAAAGTATGGGGTTGGGATGTGTATCTACAAGGAATGCCAAGCTTAGAAATAGTCCAATCAAAAATTAAAACACAATCCCTCAGTTGACTTTAAGCCACTTAGAATTAGTCTATATCACCCTTTGGGACTGGCTTAAAATTCTGCTGACACAAATTTTGACTGAAACAAGTTTTTGAGGGAACTTCCCTGGTCCCACATTAACAAGGCTTTGCAGGTTGTCATCTTTCTTAGCCAGCACTTTCTGCTCTTGGCCTGGAGAAACTCTTGCTGAATTAAAGCAGAAGATTTGGGGCTTACAAATAGATATTAAAACCGACAGAGCCCATATTTCTCACATTTACTATAAGTGGAATTGTTTCCTGTTAAAATATTCATGACTGGGAGAGACATGGGAACAAGGTCAGCCAATGAATAGGCATAGCAATTAAGTCAGCCAATGGGAGCTTAAAGAGATCTGAGTCTGTGCAGAGAATTGAAACAGAAACTTAAGCAGTCTGCTGCTCTGAGAAGTAAACTAGCAGTCTGTCTGGGCTTGTCTGTTGATATGAAACTAACTGCTTGTGTTTGTCTGCAACTCTCCTGCCTTGTGTTTACTTGGAAGAACCACCTGTTGGAATTGTACATTTATTCATCTATTCTTATGTATGTAAATAAGTTAATGAATCCTGCTGCGTCAGTTAACTGTGTGTGCTTCTGGATTTGAATTTATGCAAAAACTCTGACATTTCCCGCTTCTTGGACTATCCCTAGATATTTTTAATAACATGTTCTTCATGGATCTCATTGGCTTCTCTTCCTCATGGGAGGCTTTTTACTCTGGCATAAATTGGCATGGTGCCTATTAGGGTGACAACAGTCAGATTCACTGGTCTTTGGTATTTAAGCCTGTGTTTAAATCTGCATCACATCTGTTATTTAAATTTCCATTATAAACACAGTGGTAATCAAAATTGATAACCTCAATTGTCAGTAATATTAATTGTTTCGGTAGTAAGATATTACTGCTCGCCTTCTATGTAATCGAGTTTCCAAAAACGTCTTAAACAGGTAACAAAAGTCTTATCAATAGTCACGACATTTAGTAACTGATGCCTTCTTAACTATATTACTGTCTTGGTTTTTTTTTAAAGGAATTTAATGTACTTTTATTCTTTTATTGACCTTATTTGTTGCACTTTTAATGACTGATCATTGGCTGCATGTTTTAAATTGTATCATTTCTATGTAAGTCACCAAGAGTCAGTTATTGATTGATTGTGCATGAATTGATTTATATTGCCACCCATTTTACAATTACATCTGAACAGCAAACACAATGGAAACATAAATGCAATCATAAGGACTATGTTAAAAAAAAAGTAAAAGCATTATTTCTCCCCTTTCCACTTTTGTCAAATCTCAGCAGCCTAAAAATAGGTGCAATAAAACAAACAGAAACTAACTTATTTGGTTTGTTGCATGAATTGAGCCAATTGTGATTTGTGAAGACATGATATATGATTTGGTAGGATGTTAACCCATGCATTGGGCCTTACAGCAAGCTGTGGCTTAATGCATTGTGTCTGAACTTTCCCATTAATTACCGGTATGTCATTGTAAGAGAAAAATGGAGAATGGCCATGATTTAATTGTACAGCTATTTGTTCTTTGAGAATATCAGTTCCAACAAAAGATATTTCAGTAGGGAGAATCCATATAGATGATAAGGAAAGAGGAGAGCAAGAACAGTTCCAAGGTGAAGAGACAGCCTTGAGATGACATGTGATTATCAGATGATTGGCACCTCTTGATTTCCCCCCACTGTTTCTATGAATGGGGAACTTTCCTTTTCACCTGTTTTTTCTTTGAAATGGGCAATCATCACCTTGCAAACAAGAATCCTGGGCTTTTATAATAGCGTATCTTTTTCTACTTAACACTGGTCCGTTTCTTTCCTTTCACTTTACCTGGATTATTATATGCATGAGAAGAGCTGCAAGGATGATCAGGTAGCAGTCAAAACAGCCAAGATCAATCTTGGATATGTTTTATACTGGAATCAGAAGGCTTGGAGACAGAAAAGCTATTAATCTGGAAGTGTCCTGGGAATTAGAATTGAACAACATCTCAAAAGCTACAGGCGTTCCTGAATAATGAGGACACCGCATAGAATCCTGGGACAGAAATGCCTTTGCAGTAATTTTTTTAAGGACAAGTTGGTGAGAATGGGGGACTTTTAGGTGCAGGTGTTTTAAACAAAAAAGTATTTGTGCTTATCAGCTCTAGCGTGCATGATCAATTGCTGGTTTCTAACTTTTGTAAAGGATGTTTATGTTTGTACATCCATAACCTAATATTGGTAAGGTGAGACAGAATAGCAAAACTATCCTCCCCTCTGTAGCATTGTTGCTGATGTCAAACTCTATTTCATTGAGGGGGCATCAGGGTTGTGTTTGACTTTGGGGGTGTGTGGGGCGTGGCCAGGGTGGGCATGGCTTGCTTGACATCACGTGTGTCGGGGGCACCTGTGGCCCGAGCACTCTGCCAGAAAAAACGGGCTCCTGATCTCCATTTTCAGCTGGATGGCCTCCTGCAGCCATCTACCAGCGAAAATAGAGCCCCTCCTGTGTTCCGTTTTCACTGGCAGAGGACTGCAGGAGGCCATCCTAGCCGAAAATGGAGCTCTCCCAAGCTCTGTTTTGCTGGCAGAGGCACTGCGAGCCAGGCTTGCTCTGCTTCCAGAGTAGTCCCGCAGGCCATATCTAAGCACCCCATGGATCTGCCCCCCAGGCCTTCAGTTTGACACCCCTGGTGTAGACTATTTGACTTGGCCACTATGCAGTGGTCAGAACCATGGAATATTCTAATAAGTCATAGCCCACCCTCTCCTAACCCATTGGTCACAGATCTTCACTCAAGAGGATCCTCATTTGCAGGCTCTCAAAATTCAAGGGATTTCTAGGGTACCCTCTAGACGTCTACTCAGACTGAAGCGCAATTGATCAGCTCCCAGGTCACTGTCCACAGCATTGCAGGCTCCATAAATTGAAGTAATTCTAGGAAATTAACTTTTGTTGTTTATTGAATGGGCTTTTCTTCATGTTGCTGTTCTAGGAATCAATGAGATACAAGCTTGTTGCCTCCTATTCTCATCCCCTCTCTCCCCTAAATAACAAGACATCTGTTTCACACAACATTTATGCTATCAGGAGAGGCCATTAATCTTTCCTGGTAAAAATTAATCCAGTTTTGAACCGGATTAGCCAAAGGAAAGAACATTAAGCTCTCCGCTTGCACGAAGCTGTGATTTGCTTTAATCGTGATTAATATTTCATTTTACTTATCATTTGTCATGTAATTTCTTTCTGAAAGCTTTCACCAGATAAACTGGCCAAGGTTGCTAGCTCTAAGGCTGCAAAGACAACCTTGTTCCCTCTTACGTTAAACTAGTGTCACAAGGCAATACAGGAAGCACCCGGGCTTTAACAAACCACAGCCAATTTTGGGAGTGGGAATTGAAAAGCTGATTCATTCTAATAAATTTATTCTCTGTTAAAAAAATATAAATCATGGCTGAAAAGAACTCCACAGCAAATGGAAAATCTGTCTGTTGGGATAAGGGTAGACTTTGCTTTTCTTCTGCAGTGTGGCTTGGAAAGGGTCTTATAAAAAAATGCTTTCCCCAATTCTGTGTCTATCAAGCATAATTTCAGATACTGAAATTCTCCGATAAGGAAACCCAAGAGACAGTCCAGAATTGAAATCCAGGACCAGAGAACAAATTGGAGTTAAAACAAGCCTAGGTGGAAAGTCTCCCTCTGTGTGTGTGTGTGCGTGTGTGTGTGTGTGTGTGTGTGTGTGTGTGTGCAGTTCCAAGTGTAGTTATAAAAGAAGAAACAGTCATTATGATCTCTGGAACTTAAAATATATTGCTCACTTAGCTCTTGTTAGCCTCTGCTAACATCGCCAGAGTGTAAAAACTACCATATCTGCCTTTGTACACTATTAATGAATTTGGCCATTGTGCACATGATAGGCCCATCCACCCGCCTCCCACCTTTGATTAGCTTTGTTGTTTTTACATCAGGCATCTTTGGTGCCTCAAAGCTTGGTAAGCAGGTAGCAGGTTGATGTGCCTATCATCATGGAGTTATTGTTGGAAAACCAGGCTTCTTTCAGTAGGCGTCCCCCTCTATGGTCAAGGGCACTGAAGCAGGCGTCAGTTAACACCTCTGTTTTTGCAATGTTGCCCGGCATTGTGCCCAGCACTGCCTAATTCTTACCATTTGCGCGTTGATCTGTCTATGGCAGTCATTGATCACTGCATTTAGCATTCTGGAGTACACACACACACACACACGATGTGATGGCTCAGTGGCTAAGACGCTGAGCTTGTCGAGCAGAAAGGTCGGCAGTTTGGCGGTTTGAATCCCTAGTGCTGCGTAATGGAGTGAGCTCCCATTAGGTGGAGCAATCTTCTGAGCATAATCTAATGTTTAAGCCTCACAGTGAAGACCAAGCTCTTGAGGACAACTAGAAAAGTGAAGGCAATAGGTTGAATCCTTGTTGCTCCTTTCAAATAAAAAGAATAGGTCTTCATCAATAACATCCATGGGAAGGAGAAGGTATCAAAAAGGCAAGACGGAGGAAGTGACATCATGATGGATGCCCCATATCTTTTATACAATACACAAGCAGAGTTTTTAGAGACTTCAGAATAAGAGCCATACAACTCTATAGGGAGATGTTATTCAGATGATGAGCACTGCAATAAATAAGGCATATTGCTTAGATCTTGGCAAATGACATTGTTGAGTATGCCCACTTTTCCCAGTCAAAGCGATTGATCAGAGGACATTGGAAAAGGCAGTCATTCAGATAACCTGATCCTGTGCCTTGAAAGGTTTTATAAGTGATAATTAAAATCTTGAACTGCATCTTGAAACCAATTGGCAGTGCAGTGCAGTTCACTGCTCCAATGTCAGGACTCCAAATAGCACCAGAGTCCAAGGCAAAGTATTGCTCAAAGTTCCAATTTATTAAGAGTTGGCACATCTGGGAAAACCTGAATCTGAAAGCTTCCTGGTTTTCCCCATCTAGTTGAAAGTTCAAGATCTTGCCCCCACACCCACAGTCTCCCACTGCCATGCTGGCAGTTTCACCCATCCAGTTTCGGTCAAGTGCAGAGATGCAAGACAAAGGATGACCTTGGCTTTCTAGAAAATTTTTTGTTGTGACTACATAGTATGTGACTCCTTACAATCCCCCGCTCCCATTTTCCCACAATAGAAAATGCATTGCAGAATAATAGAAAGTATGACAGGCCAAAGACCCAAAAGAAAAAATGGCTGCAGGCCTGACAAGTATCACATGGGGATCACTAACCTATGCCAGTGACTACTATGCTGCTACAGTCTGAAGTAGTTGTAGCTTCTGAATGGCTCTCATGAGTAGCCTCATAAAGAGTGCATTGCAGTAATCTACTCATGTAGTAACTAGATTGATCTCTTGGAGGGCTTCTCAATATAAATGCATATCATCATGTCTATATTAAAAGCATCTCTGCACATACTGTACATGCTGTAAGGGGTTCAAGTTTCTCCATCGTAGTCAGACTTGAGTAATTCAAGGGCCCTTTAGTGTTAAAACCATTGCAGGTTGACTCTGAGATGAAATGGGGGTGGAAAATACGTGGCCATTCTAACTTTGCTAAACTCCTATCATACTTCCCTGTTGCTCAAGGGCACAGGCTGGGTTTGCCAGAAGTGACATCTGGAGGGGCTTGGATTGTCTACCCTGAGAGAAAATACTACCAACATTTGGCACTTCTTAATCTTGGGCAATAAAGGAATGCAATCACATTTCATCATCGGTTCTGACTCAATTGATTCCTTATGTGTTTTACTGAAACACTATTTCAGCACTCCCTTTTTGGACAGCGGAAATGCAGTGGGGGTTCCTTACCTTAACTCTGCTTGTAAACCTAGGTGGCTAAGAAAATGTCCCAGTTTAAGGAGGCAAAAGCCAAGTGAAAGAATACATGTTCCGAATGTTCAAATACAGCAGCGTGATACCTAAAGGGGCCACTTCTTTGAAATGATGAGAATCCTCCAGAGTGAGTCCTATTTAATGAGAACAGTGGAAGGTTAAATTCTTTCATTTCCAACAGTTCAAGGCTCCTCTATACTGGTACTTTGCCAACTCTTGAAGGCCAACTGTATTTTATGGATGAGCCATATCATTTCCCTTCGCAGGGAGGTGGCTTTGGTGCCACTTGCAGTAATAAGAGTGTTTTCCTTGTTGCTTTTCAAGATGTCTTCCCAGCCCTGCCTACAGAGCTCCCATGTCCTTATTAGATCAGAGCAGTCTAAGCCCTCTCATCCACCCACCTCTGACTTTGACAGTAAATCATTTCCTTGCAGCATTTATTTGTTTACTAGAATCCTCTTTGCTAGCTTAACCATATGATGCCTTTTTTTAAGGCTTCCAAAGTGCAACCATGCACTGATGGCAGGATTACTCAATTGTGAAACAAGAAGGAGCTTTTAAACCCTTTGTGTTTGGCTTCTCTTGCCAACAAGCCAGGTTCGAAGGGATTCTACTCGAGACAAACAGATGGTAGATTTAACTACCAGGAGCCTTTCAAATGGTCTTCATTTCTTCTTTTCTGAGTACTGAAAAAGTCTATTGCCAAGGACGATCAAAATATTTCCTCTTAGTAAAGGTAAAGGTTCCCCTCGCACACATGTGCTAGTTGTTCCCAACTCTAGGGGGCAGAGCTCATCTCCATTTCAAAGCTGAAGAGCCAGCACTGTCCGAAGAGGTGTCCATGATCATGTGGCCGGCATGACTAAATGCTGAAGGCGCACAACACATTGTTACCTTCCCACCAAAGGTGGTCCCTATTTTACCACTTGCATTTTTTATGTGCTTTCGAACTTCTAGGTTGGCAGAAGCTGGGACAAGTAATGGGAGCTCACTCCATTAAGCGGCACTAGGGATTCAAACCACTGAACTGCTAATCTTTCTAATCAACAAGCTCAGCCACTGAGCCACTGCGTTCCTAGTATTTCCTCTTATAACTATTGAACTAAATTCACTGTTTTCATTGATAATCAAGGGGTAGTGATCATGGTGGCTGTATAGATATAAGAATGAAATTCAAGTTTTGTGTTGGTTTTATTTAGATAGTGATCCAACATAACGGTGGTGAAGGCAAGGAACTATATTTGCCAGGCATGCCTGTTCCAGACTTAGTAACCAACCTCACCATGGGAGAAGAAAAAACACCACAATATTTGAGCCGGATGCAGTAGACTGGATGATATTCAATGCTATGTCAAGCTATGGTTGGCTTATTTGCTTATTTAAATAAGCCACTGTTAGCTGAGCTCACAATATACATAACCCTTAACTATAGCTTATAATGATGGGATGCCGTGGCTCAGTGGCTACGACGCTGAGGTTGTCGATCAGAAAGGTTGGCAGTTTGGTGGTTTGAATCCCAAGTGCAACGTAATGGAGCGAGCTCCCATTACTTGTCCCAGCTTCTGCCAACCTAGTAGTTTGAAAGCACATAAGAATGCAAGTAGAAAAAATAGGGACCACCTTGGTGGGAAGGTAACAGCATTCCATGTGCCTTCAGCATTGAGTCATGCCAGCCACATGACCACGGAGATGTCTTTGGACAGCGCTGGCTCTTCAAGATGAGCATCGCCCCCTAGAGTTGGGAATGACTAGCACATATGTGTGAAGGGAATCTTTACCTTTGTAGCTTATAAACCACAAATTATAAAACATTCAGTGCCAATCAAAGAAACACATTATGGCCTTTCACGAAGAGTAAATGTGATGACATATACTGTAGATTCACACATGACATTAAACTCAGTGGCACTGTATAAATCCAGCAATCCAGATTGTTGTCGCTTAGTCAATGAACCACAGCTAAAATTAGAAAATTCAATTCCATTTTTGTAATGTCCATCATGTCATTTGCCAGCTACCCCAAGGATATACATAGTGTTGCATAATATGAACCCAGCTATGTGGGTTCTCAGTCACCTGAAGTATTTTTGCCATGTTTTGATTGAGCACTATTGCAGTTTCTGATTGGACTCTGATCGATATGGAAGTTATGTAATTGTGGGGGAATCCTATTCCTCTAGTTTTTATGTTATAATTTGGGGGGATGTTTAGGACTGCCCAAAAATCAGATAACAGAGGCAACAGAACTACTAACCTTCTTGGACCGCAACCTATTTTTGCTCTTCAATATTTGCATGTAACAACATTCCTGACAAAATTGCAGGTGATAGCAGCTACAATTGTCTGTTGCCTTTGAGCCTCTTTCAGACAGAAATGCAATTAATACACATTCATATTTCATTAATTAAATGTATCTTAAGACATAGAAGGATTTCTTTTCCTGGCTGAGAGCCTAATAGAAAGCAGAGGGGATGTTTTCCTTATTATTCTATCATTAGGCTAGGAAAAATATGAGTGCAGTTTTTTGTGCCAAGACAGCGTGCCTGTAAAATATGACATTTCTATTCCCAATATTCTATTCTTACACTTGCAAGACTGAAAGTAATCTGTTCAGAATCTTTCAAATAATTCCTGAAAATCCAGTTTTTTTTTTTAAAAAATAGCTGCTTCTAAAATATGTCACCTCTTCATCACAATTAAAACCCGTGGCCATGAATTTAATCTGCAACCAGAAACCAGAAGGAAATAATCTAATAATCTCATTCCATTAGAAATCATTACAGCATAATATAATGATGTAATTACAGGATAGATAATAATAAGCTAGAAGGAACAAGTTGCAAACATTTATACCAGTAAATCCAACCTTCTATTCTGTGCAGAAAGATACATTAAAGTATCCTTGACAGATGGCTAGCTGGCACTTGAACATATCCAGTGCAAAGGAGTTCATTGCCTGTATGGTTGATTGGTTCCACTGTCAAACTGCTCTTCTTCTTAGAAAAAGAAACATGATCTGTCTTCTTGAAACTTGAATCCATTATGTCAAGTCTTTGTTGCACTCTGGAACATTAAAAAATGAGTCTAGAACAGGGACCAGCAACCTGCGGCTCTGGAGCCACATGTGGCTCTTTCATCCCTCTGCTGCGGCTCCCTGTCACCAGTCAACTCCACAATTGTTAGGGCTTTCGGGTAGGACAGGTAGGGAAAAAGGATGCCACGTTAGGAGGAGAGTCTATGGTGGGGGAACCAAACTTCTGGTCAGCTTCAGAATTGAATGGGGGGCTTCCGGTTAGGACCTTTGTGGTTCTTTGAGTGTTTAAGATTGCTGACCCCTGGTCTAGAACATCTGTGCATGCCATTCTTTCAGGGAATTGAAGATCATAACCTTAGTCTTCTCAAATCTAAACCAGGGGTTTCCAACCTTGGCAACTTTAAGCCTGGAGGACATCAAACCCCAGAATTCAAAGCTGGTTGGGGAATTCTGGAAGTTGAAGTCCACCAGGCTTAAAGTTGCCAAGGCTGGAGACCCCTAGTCTAAACCTTTCTAAGCCCTTCAATGTCAGTTACTTTCACATCCGTAATACTTTCTCTTAATCCTTTGGAAAGTATGATGCTTAGAATTGGACAGAATATTTGATCTGGAGCCTGTCCAAGGCAGAATAAAGTGGAACCGTAATTTCCCATTACTTGCAAATTATTATTTTTTTCTTGATGTAAACCGTATCGCACAGTTGGCTCAGATTCAACCTGCCATCAACCATTTGAAGATCTGTGTGTAAATTTAACACTTTTTATTTCACTTTGCTTGTCTTGGATTATGTATTCGTTGTGTGTTGTCCATGGAGGTAATTTAATATGTTTACAGCTACATTTACCAGTTGGAAGTTAGCTTCTGTGACCAAAATCTTTTGTAAGTAATTCCAGTAATTATTCTCTGGGTTTGAAACAGAGATGTTGACTATAAATATTTACAGCTGGATTCTGCAGGAGACATTTTGCATGTTTAGGCAGGGTTGATATCTCTAATGCATTAGGACATTTGTCTCAAATATTAGAGGGTAGAAGTAAAATGGAACTTATCATCCCTCAAACTGAAATGGGACATTATTTAGTAGGAAACTAAGATTACTCTTACCAACCGCTGGGTCACCAGTGCTGGGATTCAAATTTTTTTATCTACCAGTTCTGTGGGTGTGGCTTGGTGGGCATGGCTTGGTCGGCATGGCAGGGGAAGGATACTGCAAAATCCCCATTCCCTCCCCACTCCTGGGGGAACGATATTACAAAATCTCCATTCCCACCCCACTTCAGGTGAAGGATACGGCAAAATCCTCATTCCCTCCCCACCCCACTAACCTGCTTTCCAGCTCTGTTCTCCTGTGCAGGCAACAGAAGAAGACCCAGCCGATCAGCTGGGACTTGGGAGGCAGTGAATAGATTGGGGGCAGGCCCAGCAACAGGGTCAGTTTTGCCAGTTTTCCTAACTACTCAAAATTTCCACTACTGGTTCAACAGAACCAGTCAGAACAGGCTGAATACCACCTCTGTGGGACACAGTGCCTACAATCTATTTATGACAATACAATCCATCTATTTCAGTTGAGAGTATTCGTCTTTGATATAGGGTCACCGTTTTCAAATGTTGACTTCAATGGGCTTCCTTGATTTTTTTTATCCCTGCTATTATCAGGTGCAATAAATCAGGAAGCAAGGTGATTCAAATGACTACAGGTTTATTGCATGCTGACACTCTCTATAAGAATATAAACCATTAATGGTCAAAACAAATTGGTGGTAGATAAAAGTCAAGAGAATTCAAGGTGAGGCTGGATTTAGATTTTTGTGGGTTTGAAGGGATTCAAGACTGATGATGTGCTTGACCCCCCCCCCTTGGGCTCAGCCTGGTCCTTTCTTACATGTAGTTCTACTAGAAGGTCCAGCAGAATATTCTTAAAGTAGTTACTTTTATGTGACTTGATCATGCATTAATCAGATCTTGGTGTTTATAAATTTAGTCATTGGAGTCTGTAACCTGCATGGAATCTAATCAACTAGAGGGTGTGTAATAAACCCATATTTAAATGAAGGGTAGAAAACATACACCCTGTTTCCCTGAAAATAAGACCTCCCCGGATAATAAGCCCAATTAGGCTGTTGAGTGCATGTGCTAAAATAAAATAAAATTCCTCCTGCTCCTCAAAAATAATAAGACCTCCCCGAAAATAAGGCCAAGCGCTTATTTCAGGGATCAAAAGAAAACAAGACCCTGTCCCTGTCTTATTTTCGGGAAAACATGGTGGTACCAGGTGGCATGTGCTCCTTGAATTAATTTTTTTTTGGAGTCTCCTCAACACATCTGTCCCATGACATAATGTCCCATGTTTTTAAAATTGGAAATAGCAAGGACTTAACACCAGGTTTTAAAAAAAACCTCAAAGAAACAGACTCTCCAAACTTCCTCGGCAAAACACAAGGAAAAACAGAACATTCTGTCTTTGCTCATGATGTTGTCAGAATAAAGAAATCCCTATTTTTATGGTAACTTTATTAAACATAACAATACAAACTATAAAAAATAAAAGAATAAAGATAGAAAGTGCTGGGAAAAATAGAAAGAATAATAGAAAAAAAGAAGAGACTAAAGAAAAAGAAAAGAAATATATAAAGAAATGACTTCAGCCACAAATATAAATAATTTTAGTAATGTCTCATCTTTTCTTAAAACATAATTGATGTTCTCTTTTTATATCCCAGCTCTTATCTACAAACTAACCTTTAAACTCTTGTTATTTCAGCCCTGCTGTCAGCAAAAGCCCACTAAGGATTACCAGAGATAACAAAGTATCTATTTTAACTTTAATCAATTAAATCAATTTCATAGTCCTTCATTTTACTTTTAACAATTGTGCTCTTTAAGCCCTTCAAATAATATCCTAGAACTTTAGTTTATTGTTTCTTTGTCTCTTCTCACAAATCCTTCAAAACTTGAACAGGTCTCTTTTGTAAATCCAATATAAGAATATTATCCAGCCGAGTATTTCGGTTTGCCATTTGTATATTCTTTTTAATTATAAGACATCGGCCAATTTCATTTGTGTACCCAACATACTGTAGCTCCCTTTTCAGAGGTAGGTTGCTGCCGGTTCGGCCCGGTTTGACTGAACTGGTAGTGGCCCGGAGCAGCTGAGAGCAAACCAGTATGGTGGCTCTTTTAGCCAGCCCGCCTGCGCTCTATACCTGTTTTTATGGCAAAAGGCAAATTCGCACTTGCGCACAATGTGTGGCGCCTGCACAGGCCCCGACAATCAGCTGGTTGTCGCAAGGTTGGTAGATTGTGCATGCGCATGCAGCGTGAGTCAGGCGCGCACATGAACGGAATGCACGCATGCATGATCAGCAAACCGGTAGTGACAGTAAATGCAGCCCACCACTGACCCTTTTCCATATTATTCTTGTACCGTGCCATTTTTAAATCTACTTTTAAATCAGTTTCAGTCTTTTCCAGTAAAATTTGTTCCTCTGTCATAACATTTTTAAACAAATAGAGACAGACACTCTGAAAGTTAACTTGTGGGTCCATTGTTCACAGATATTCTTCAATGTTAAAATATTTGATTCCATTCTGTATTAGTAAGTCAAATCAAAGTGTTCTTTTCCTTTAATTGTAATCTTTATTTTGCCAGAGCCAATAAAACTTGTTCCCCCCTGACTCTCAACCAAGTTAATAACTATGGATTGAGGATGGCTTCCTATTTTTATACCCTAACCATTCCCAAGTATAGAAGAGCTTTTTCCCTAGCTCGCTTCAATGTCTTGCCCTCAGCACTTCTGGATGGTCGTTTCAAGAGGCTCCCGATTAATGAGCGGCTGTGCCCTTGTGACAGAGCCGAGGTTGAGACAGCGGAGCATGTCCTTCTATTTTGCCCTATGTATAGCATGGACAGATCTAGGTTACTGTCTCTTCCTGAAATAGTCCCTTCTGGACCTGATGGCTGTGATTTGCTTGTGCATTGCCTTGGGGATGTCTCCTCGTACATCACCTCTCAGGTTTCCAGGTTTTTCTTGAGAGCTGTGACCATTAGAGGAGAGAGCTGTAACCTCCCTTAGTTGGGCTTTTGGTGACTGGCTGCTGTGTCTCTTTTGTAGTGGTCGTGTTTTGGTCTGTGACTGTAAATAAAGTATTATTATTATCTTTATTTCTTTCTCATCCCTCTAGTTTCCAACATTCAAATTCCCATCTTAGCATTCTTTTTAAAAATATATGAAAAAAGCAGAATTTTCCCATGGGAAAGATTCTTATTATTAATTATTTGATTAATTATTTGAAATCTTATTTCAAATCTATCTGGATCCTTAGTCCATTTGTCCATCTCACCAGCTCAAGGTTGACTCATCCTTCTGAGGTGGGTAAAATGAGGAGCCAGATTGTTGGGGGAAATATGCTGACTCTGTAAACTGCTTAGAGAGGGCTGTAAAAGCACTGTGAAGCAGTATATAAGACTAAGGGCTATTGCTATTTGTACTTTTCCAAAAATCAATGTTCTGATCATCCTTTTGCTGTTTATTCCCCCCCCCCAAAAGATTTTTTTAAAGCCTTTAAACTTATTTTTAAATCTCCATTCACTCAGGATTAAAGGCTATAAAACCTATTGATCCCAAAGGTTCCTATTAGTTGAAAAGCAGTTAAAAATCCATTTCCAAAAATGTTGTAAGAAATGAAGCTTGGCAAACTTTATAAAAGTTATATTGCTTGGGGGCAATAGGGTGACTCTATAAACTGCTTAGAGAGGATGGTAAAGAGAATAAATATAGAGAGGCTACATTATGGTTATAAGCTTGGTTGAAATCCTTTAATAATAATAATAATAATAATAATAAATTTGGATTTATTAGCCGCTCCCTTTCCAAGTAGGACTCGGGGCGGCGTACAATGGAGCATATAACATAAAATACATAACAACACCAAACGTACATACATACACAACACATATACATATACATTTGACTCTCAGCTACTCAATTTACGAGGCAACTGCAAAATCCTCAGTTCCCACAATCCACCCATGAGAAGCAGCTGCCTGGTGTACAAATGGATGATCTCCCAATCTCTCCTTTTCTGGAGAGACTTTGCTGGCCAGAATTTGCCATCTGGCCACCAATTTCTGCCGCAATGTCATTCTTGCTCCTTCAGGGACACCTAGTTTGCCATGAATCCTCCCCATAAGTCAAGAAATCGCTATTTTCCACTTAGTCTCTTTATACCCACCTTTTTCTCTTTGTCTTTGTCTCCTCTCCTTAGCAATCTGGCCATGATCCAGCAAAGCTATATAATCATCTTCTATCCTTAAGAGGAAAGATATCATCTGGTGATAAATGTTTTGCAAGCAGACTTGTCTTTAGAGAGCTGTATCCGCGGGGTGGGGAGAGAGGACAGAATGATAAAAGCAGTGCAATATTGTTGTGACACAAGCCCCCACCCACCCCTTTGTACAAGCAGCATAGCATCCAGGGGTGGTTTTGCTACCGGTTCGCTTTGTGAGTGTTTTGTGTGCGCTCGCTTTGCTCGCATGTGCGCCAGATGCACGCTATGCTCACGTGCGCAGTTCAATGTAAATGTTCTTTGTGCAGAACAATTTACAGTGAACTGCGTATGTGCGGTCACTACAGAACAACATGGCGGAGACATCAGCAGCCGCGAGGGAACCGGTTTTGGGGCATGGCAAGTCTGGGTCGCTGCTGGTTCTGCCAACCCAGGAAAAAATAGCACTACCAGTTTGGCTGAACCGGGCTGAACCAGGAGCAACCCACCCCTGATAGCATCACAACACTAGTCAAAAAGGAGCAGAGCACATCATGTGCAGTGCTGCATGTGTCGTATTTAATACAAGCAGCTACAAGTTGTGGAGATCCATGTCTTTAGAGACATCTTTGCCCTTCTAAAAATTATACAATACAATATAATAGTAGAGTTGGAAGGGACCTTGGAGGTCTTCTAGTCCAACCCCCTGCCTAGGCAGAAGACCCTATACCGTTTCAAACAGATGGCTATCCAACGTCTTCTTAAAGACTTCCAGTGTTGGGGCATTCACAACTTCTGGAGGCAAGCTGTTCCACTGATTAATTGTTCTAACTGTCAGGAAGTTTCTCCTCAGTTCTAAGTTGCTTCTCTCCTTGATTAGTTTCCACCCATTGCTTCTTGTTCTACCCTCAGGTGCCTTGGAGAATAGTTTGACTCCCTCTTCTTTGTGGCAACCCCTGAGATATTGGAACAATGCTATCATGTCTCCCCTAGTCCTTCTTTCTCTTAAGCTAGACATACCCAGTTCCTGCAACCGTTCTTCATATGTTTTAGCCTCCAGTCCCCAAATCATCCTTGTTGCTCTTCTCTGCACTCTTTCTACAGTCTCCATATCTTTTCTACATCGTGGCGACCAAAACTGAAGGCAGTATTCCAAGTGTGGCCTTACCAAGGCATTATAAAGTGGTATTAACACTTCACGTGATCTTGATTCTATCCCTCTGTTGATGCAGCCTAGAACTGTGTTGGCTTTTTTGGCAGCTGCTGCACACTGCTGGCTCATATTTAAATGGTTGTCCACTAGGACTCCAAGATCCCTCTCACAGTTACTACTGTTGAGCAAGGTGTACCACCTATACTGTACCTGTGCATTTTGTTTTTCTTGCCTAAATGTAGAACCTTACTCTTTTCACCATTGAATTTCATTTTATTAGATAGTGCCCAATGTTCAAGTTTGTCAAGATCCTTCTGTATCTTAAGCCTGTCTTCTGGAGTGTTGGCTATTCCTGCCAGCTTGGTGTCATCTGCAAATTTGATGAGTTCCCCATTTATTCCCTCATCCAAATCATTGATGAAGATGTTGAAGAGTACTGGGTCCAAAACAGAACCTTGGGGTACTCCACTGCATATTTACAATACAATACAAACAATACAATACAATAGTAGAGTTGGAAGGGACCTTGGAGGTCTTCTAGTCCAACCCCCTGCCTAGGCAGGAATCCCTATACCGTTTCAGACAGATGGCTATCCAACATCTTCTTAAAGACTTCCAGTGTTGGGGCATTCACAACTTCTGGAGGCAAGCTGTTCCACTGATTAATTGTTCTGTCAGAAAGTTTCTCCTCAGTTCTTGACAGTATTTCTCTCCATGTAGATGCAGTTCCATTGAGGACTACACGTTGAGTGTGGTTGGTCAGCCAGTTACGAATTCATCTGGTGGTGATGCCGTCTAACCCACATTCTTCTACTTTATCTAGTAGTAGGTTATGGTCTACCTTATCAAAAGCCTTACTGAAGTCCAAGTAAACTATATCGATGGCATTCCTCTGGTCCACTAATTTTGTCACATTATCAAAGAATGCAATAAGATTAGTCTGGCATGATCTGTTTTTGACAAACCCATGTTGACTTTTGGCTATTGCTTTGTTTGCTTCTAGGTGTTCGCTAATTCATTGCTTTATTGCTTTATTATTTTTTCCATTAAATTAAGACAAACCACAATATTTATTAGGCCTCGATCCAACTGGACCATCAGAATTAGCTGCCCTGCACTGGCCGGGATGTCAGTTGTGAAAATCAAGGTATTTCTTCACAAAAGACTTTTGTGGGCCAGTCAGCTGGATGCAGCCAAGGCTCCGCTTGGAGGGAAAAGAGCCTCTACACAAAATCTGCCCTTAGGTACATGATAGTAGTTTTCCAATATTTGTGGAGCTGTCACAGAGAAGATGGATTCGGCCTACTCTCCAAAGCACCTAAAGGCAGGGCAAGAAGTGACAGGATGGAAGTTTATCAAAGAGAGATCCAGCTAGAAATAAGGAAAATATTCCTGCTGGTGAGAACAATTAATCAGTGGAATGGCTTACCTCTAGAAGTCGTGGAGGCTTCATCACTGGAGAAGAGATTGGACAACCATTTCTGCAAAATGGAATAGGGTCTCCTGCTTGAACACGAGGTTAGACTAGAAGATCGCCAAGGTCCCTTCCAACTCTATTATTCTGTATTCTGATCTGAATCAAAGTGGGGGTTTGTCTCAAAGCTCCTGAAGCTTCAAGATTTTCTTTAAAAGGAAACTTTGAGCAAAGCTTTATCAACTTGAAGACCCCCCTGCATAAGCCTAATATGGCCATATTAGTAATATTTTGGTGTTTGCCAAAACAATTGAAGCTACCCAAAACTGATAAGAACTGCTGGCTGTTGAATGAACCATTAAAAATGAAAAGGTTCCCCTCACACGTGTGCTAGTCATTCCCAACTCTAGGGGGCAGTGTTCATCTCCGTTTCAAAGCTGAAGCGCCAGCGCTGTCCGAAGACGTCTCCATGTTCATGTGGCTGGCATGACTAAATGCCGAAGGCGCACAGAGCATTGTTACCTTCCCATGAAAGGTGGTTCCTATTTTTCTACTTGCATTTTTATGTGCTTTAGAATTGCTAGGTTGGCAGACGCTGGAACAAGTAATGGGAGCTCACGCTAGAAATTACACAGTGCTAGAGATTCGAACTGCTGAACTGCCGACCTTTCGATCGATCCAAAAGCTCAGCATCTTAGCCACTGAGCTACCATGCCCCCTGAATGAAACATTACTGTGGGTAAATTTCAAGTTTAGTTGGCACCCAGCAGATTTTTGGTCAATCTCTATATACCAATCAGAACAAGCACACTGCTCTCATTTCGTCTAGCAAATATTTGTTAAACATCAAAAATTGTTAACTGACCAGACGGGACCAAAAAAGCAGGGGGAGAGAAGCAAAAGATAATGATAAAATGAAAGAGGATGTATTAAGGGCAATCTATTCTCTATTACACATTTTTTTCAGAGCTCCTGGGAATAATATTGTGGGTAATCAGCATGGGCTTCCTCCAGAGGGCTGCCTTTAGGTGTTCCATCTTTTAACCCCTTTTATAGCAGTAAAATAGAGCTAGAAAGTAGATTACACCAGGTTGATCACTTCTCTATTCAGTACCACAAAGGAAACAATTCAGCAAATGAGGATGTTGTATCCAACACCAGCTATGAAAAAGAAGCTACAATAGGACCTTGGCATCCAAAATTCCCATGTAGAAATTGTGATGCAAGAGGCTATTAAAGGCATAGCATAGCATCATTTATTGCGCCACAGGGGTCTAAATCATCCATAATGCTAAGCTATAGAATCTGGATTCTCACACAGTGTTATGATACTAATAGGGACTTTTTTGGGTTTGGATCACAAAATGTGGCTTGGCAATTTCTTTGGTGTACAATCGTTTTTTGAGCCAAGTGTGAGCCTTGAGAAGATTTATCTTCAGGAATGGGTAGGATGAGTGTAGAAACAGAATTAGATTTGATTGAAATTGCATTTAATTCAGTTAATTAGACACTGTCAATATTTAGTAATTTTTGCCTTTTGCTTTATTTATATATATAAATCTCTCTCTCTCTCTCACACACACACACATTCTTTCTCTCTGTGCATGTGTGTGTGTGTGTGTTGTGTGTCTCTGTCTGTGTGTGCGTGTGTGTATGTGTGTTCCAGCATAACTCTGGAACGCCTTGAGCAATTTCAACCAAACTTGGTACACAGATGTCTTACTCTCTGGAAACAAATACAAAGACACCCCTAACACCCCTTGAGGTATATGTTTTGTTAAGATACAGCCTGTTGTGCTTTCAAATGGCTTCTACTGTACAGCACAGCGGAGTTGCCATGGTAATGGCTTCACAATACTCCACAAGGGGGCTCCCTCTGGTAAAGGGGAAAATTCAACATTAGAAATTATGTTTGGTCCAGACATTTCCCCCCTATCAATAAATGCCCAGGCAACGCCGGATTAGCAGCTAGTTATATTATAATTCAGGAGCAACTGTTAGAGGGGCTCTAGAAGCTTCAAATCAACCATTGCTCTATTTTTTTTAAAATAAAAATCTAATGTAATTCTGTTTTATCTTATTTATCAGACATATTTAGAGTTTTGGAGGTACACTATTAAACTTTCCCATGATATATGTCTTCTGATATCTCAGAAGCACAGTATTTATCTTTAGATTGTTCTCTAAGGCAAAAAGTGTCTAGTGTTACATATTTAAAAGCAGACTAAAGGAACATTAAAAAAATAGGAGCATAGCATTTTATTTTCCTAATAAAATCACTAAGACATTGTGCATTAAGATTATATGCATAATCTGACTGGGACACCGTATCAATAGCTGGATCTCACCATTTTGGATAACTTTAATCTCTAGATGGCCTCAGCCAAGTTCACTTCAGGGTTGACAGCTGCTGGGTGAGGTCATCTGATAGCATAGGGTTAGCTGATAATACCCAACTCTACATCTTTACCTGGGATTTACTGAGTGATGCTGTGGACATTCCGTCTTTGTGTTTGGAAGCTATAGGAGTCTGGATGAAGGAAAACTGGCTTCAGCTCAATCTTGGCAAGAAAGACTGAATAGTTTTAGGTTTTAGGCCCCCCTGGATCCAATGATCATCCATCTTTGGATCTGGATGAGTTTCATTCTTCCTAACAGAACCAGTGTACAATATGTAAGTCATGCACAATTCCTGTTTCAAGAGCAGGTGAGTTTTTGCATCACTTCATTTTGTGTACTAGATGCACCCTTCTCTGGACTTGGAGGCATTGCTCACAGTCACTCATACCTTAGTCATCTCCACAGTGGATTACTGCAGTGACATCTGCCTGGGGCTATCCAGAAGTTGCAACTAGTCCAGCATATAGTGGCATGGGTAATTATGGGTGCATCTTGGTACACTCATGTTATCCCTCTGGTCTGTGGATTGCATTGGCTCCCAGTATATGTCTGAGTGGAATTCAAAGTACTGCTTGTCACCAATAAAGACCTTTCTGGCAGTTATTTGCGAGACAGTTTGCACTTGTTATACCAGGTTTGACAGGAGAGGCACACTCTTGGTCCCCTCAATTAAAGAATGCCTTCTAATGAAATCTAAAAGTGGGCTTTTCCAGCCATCACTGCAGGGTTTTATGCTTTTGGTATCATTGTCGTGTTGTCTTGTTTTTAATGTGTTGTGGGTCATCTAGAGTTGCATTCATGACATAGACAACTGTTCTGTAGGGAGAATGAGGCAGACAGGGACTGAGGCAAGGCAGGTTGAAGCTAACACAACCTTTATTAACAGTGACAAACAGCTCAAATGTAAGGCAAACCTCGAACCGGCAAACAGCGAAGCAAATGACAGCTGACAGCTCTTTTATACTAGAGCTGTCAGACGCTTAGCCAATCAGGTAGCTAGATTCTCCCGCCAGCAGGCTGCTGGCGTCTTAGCCAATCAGGAACTAGCAATGTAAGTCAATGGCAGGGAACTTCAGTACTTAACAACAACCATATCATTTGAAAAAAGGTAAATAGAAAAAAAAAGAACTCTTCCTTTCTCAGAAACAAAACTATTTAATTGGATTTGGGGGTAGGCCAAAAATAAATATACCTCATACTGAAATACACTTACAATTGTGATTTCACCCTTATGACCTACCACCCCTGAAGTTGCTCATATCCCTGTCCTAGCCTATTATACAAACCCCAGCCATGTTATTTTTATTTTGTTATGTCATGCAGACCTAAATAATTGGATTAAGGCTAAACCACAGCGTTATGAAAATAGGGCCAGACATAGAAGACACAATAAAAGATTTAACTTATTTTTGCATACTTTCAATCTTGTTTTTTTTTTTAAAAAAAAATACTATTTTAGAAATAGTTTTTTCTCCCATTTTCCCAGCATGGTAGCAATCTTTCTTTTCCAAAGCCACATGTTTATTTCTTTGTTTATTTATTTATAAATGGGGGGAGGGGGAGGCAAAGAAAGTGTCAGATCTGCCTCAACTTGAACTTGTAATGGTCCTTGACTCCATTTGATGAGAAAGGTATAGTTTACTAAAAGTCAAGTGAAATACAGTAGAGCAAAGCCAGAGCTAAAATCCTCAAGTGTAACTTTCCCCCCTCTTAGGGGCTTCCCATTTCTGCCCTCCCCATCATCCAATCAATTTCGAAAAAGATATTTTTGAAATGGTCACTCTGGGTGTGGGCTGACTTGTAATTGCAGACTTCTTCCAGCGGAGTGACCTTGAAGTGCCATCTTAGAGAGGTACATTTACTTCCAATACTTTCATTTTCCCACAAGCATTCTCCCTCCCTCCCACTCTCCCCCCAGGGTCCATTGCAGACTGGAAATGAGCGACAACAGTACGCAGGCGTGAGGTGGCAGTTCTGTCAGAAAGTCCTAATAGAAATGAATTGTTGAGAGCAGAAGACCGCAATAAAGCTCTTTTTTTAAAAAAAAGAAAGAGGGAATTTAAAAGAAAAGGAAAATGTTACTTAAAATAAATTCCCTACCCCGAAAAGTGATCACCATCTGATCAGGAATTTCTAGCATGTTTTTTTCCCCCTCTTGTCATCTTATCTTTATGCTTTTTAATTCCCCAAAATAATTTGGCCCAGAATATTCAACTTCATCATGTTTAAGTTGTATCCCTCATGAAAGTAGTTCATGTGTTAGTCCTATGGCTTGATTCAAGAGTTTTTAGTTCATTTTTGCCTCTTAAGCAACTGATTGTGTTTAAATTGATTTTCACATTTAGTACTGCTGCCTTTAAATCTTTAATATACTTGTCTTCTTCAAAATCAGTTTACTAATCAAAAGTTAATACTCACTCATTAGGGGGTCATTAAAAAAAAAGCTAACATACCACAGCTTGTAGCTGAAGTCATTCAGAATTCCCGAATTTTGCACAAGTAATTATAATTATTTTCTATGTCAAAATTGAAGCTTGGACTCCAATTATCTGAACTCAAACTGAATACAAATAAACTAACATGTGGCATACCGTAATCATCAATGCTGCTATTAAAAAAATGAGCTGTAAGCAATTACTGCAGCACTGAGCTGGACCTAGAGAAAGTTGCAGGTAAAAAAGACCCATTGAAATCCATCATGATTAACAAGTTCTACCAATGTAATTAGATTAGATTAGATTTAGGTAGAGAGATCAGAATAGAAAGATAGGGAGATAGAGAGAAATACGTAGATAGAGAGAGAGATAAAGAGATGAAAGATAGAGAACTATAGGTGATAGATTAGATAGATGATAGATAAATGATAGATTTATTTATTTATTTATTTATTTTTAGTTTGCCACTCATGTACAAGATAACAGGAATAAGAATAAACATGAATAAGAATACAGGAAATGGGTACAAATAAATGGGGACAGTAGGACAAGGACGTTAGGCATGCTGATGCTCTTATGCACTGAGCTCTTAGGAATGGGGTGAGGTCAACAGTAGACAGTCTTAGGTTAAAATTGTGGGGGTTTGGGGATGTAACAACAGAGTCAGGTAGAGCATTCCAGGCATTGACCACTCTGTTGCTGAAGTCGTATTTTCTGCAATCGAGTTTGGAGCAGTTTACCTTGCGTTTGTATCTATGGTGTGCTCGTGTATTATTGTGGTTGAAGCTGAAGTAGTCATTGACAGGTAGGAGGCTGTAGCAGATAATTTTGTGTACTACGCTTAGGTCAGACCGTAGGCAGCGTAGGTCTAGGTTGTCCAAGCCCAAAACTTCGAGCCTGGTGGCATAAGGGATTCTGTTGCGAGTAGAGGAGTGGAGCACTCTTCTCATGAAGTACCTCTGGACTTGCTCAATTGTGTCAATGTCCGATATACAGTGCTGATTCCAGACAGATGAGCTGTATTCGAGAGTTGGTCTAGCAAAGATTTTGTATGCTCTAGTTTGCAGTACAAGATGCACTGAAAATCTCCTTGCCTGCATTCCATATCATTCTACATTCTAAACTTTCAATAGGGCATAACAGTGTTTGCGAACCTTTCCCAATTGTTATGATTACAAGTGAGCTGTGGGAGGGAAATGGGGGGTAAGAGTGAGGAGAAAGAATGGAAAACAAGAAGAGGAGAGGAGAGGAAGTTGTATGTGTGAGAACTACCTTTTAATAACATTGCATGTGGATTGATTCAGAAATGCAGACATGCCTATACCTAAATTCGCCCATCACACTTCCATGAAACATTTTGTGGGAAAGTGACCTCAGTGAAAGTCATCAGCAAAATTGGATTCAATTTCTCAACCTTACCTGAATCCAGAGTAGAGACAAGAAAATGTCACTTTACATTAACTTTTCACACACTCTTTCTTGGTATAATATCTGTCCTGGTAGAGTCAGCTCTTTCTATTTTAAAAGGGGAAGGATTTAACTATTATTTCTCTCCTGGAAATTGGACAGGGATGGCTATGCAGGATGTGGAGGCACCCAATAATGAGGTTGGAAATAAAGGAAGGAATGGGGCTAATTATGTGATCCAAGGATTGCATTTCCTCTCTATACAAATCCATCGAAAACAGGGCAAAAGAGGATGGACTAGAAATCTTAATGTAGGAAGATGAATATGAGTTAAGTGGGCATTACTAAAATTTACTGGCATAAAATGAAAGGATGGGAGGATGTCAATTATTCAGAAGGAACAGGCCAGGAAAAAGCATGTGAAAAAATTGCATGCAGGTATCGAGATCAGGAACCTGGATGCTAGACAAGAGCATTTCAGCAAAAATGCAAAGCTGCAGAAATAGTAAAGATATTCCTGCAGGCTATTACATAGATCTCCAAGTCAGGCAGAAGACCTGGATAATGATCTCCTGGACAGGAGCTGATTACAGGGTGGAGAGTTATTGTAGTCTTGGGAGACTTTCACTATCTGGACATCTGTTGGAAAATCAATTTGGTCAAGACTGCAAAGTTCCAAAATTTCTCAATGGTCTTGAGAACTGTTTCATTTCTCAGAAGGCTGAAGGAGTTTATTGAACTATGTGATCATTGACCAAATGCACATAAGTTAAAAACAGATTACTCAATTATATTGGATAGGCAGCCAATAAAAGCCTATTCATGTCTGCACTAGATAACCCGGGAAAGCAATCAGGTCACGAAATGTCCAATTGACTTATGATTGTACATTTGACTACAGTTCTTGAAATTTTTCTCATCTTAATTGTTTGGTAAGTGGTGCGTGATTGCCATATGGCAGCAGTCTGAATTGTTTGTAATTAGAGGGAAGGTTAAAAAGCCAGCACAGTTCTAGGCTGCATAAACAGAGGGATCGAATCATGTGAAGTGTTAATACTACTTTGCAATGCCTTGGTAAGGCCACACTTAGAACACTGCATCCAGTTTTTGTTGTCACGATGTAAAAAGATATTGAGACTCTAGAAAGAGTGCAGGGAAGAGCAACAAAGATGGTTAGGGGACTGGAGGCTAAAACATATAAAGAACAGTTGCTGGAACTGGATATGTCTAGTTTAATGAAAAGAAGAACTAGGGAAGACATGATAGCAGTGTTCCAATATCTCAGGGGCTGCTACAAAGAAGAGGGAGTCAAGCTATTCTCCAAAGCACCTGAGGGTAGGACAAGAAGCAATGGGTGGAAACTAATCAAGGAGAGAAGAAACCTAGAACTAAGGAGAAATTTCCTGACAGTTAGAACAATCAATCAGTGGAACAACTTGCCTCCAGAAGTTGTGAATGCTCCAACACTGGACGTTTTTAAGAAGAGATTGGATAACCATTTGCCTGAAGTGATGTAGGTTTCCTGCCTAAGCAGGGGATTGGACTAGAAGACCTCTGAGGTCCCTTCCAACTCTGTCATTCTGTATTCTAATGTTCCATATTCTCCCAAAGTGGTAGAATGAAAATTTCAGAAGCAAGTGCGCTAATGTCTCCATTTCAGTAGGCTCTGGCCTTCCATTTTTACAATTCCTCCACTCCTGTGTAATTTCTTAGTCCTGTTTCACAGGAGCATTTTCACCTTGGCACATCTGGATGGTCTCTCCTGAATATTGTTGGCTCCGATAACGTTCCTTTTCAAGAATGGACATTCATGTATTTGTTCAGAAGACTAAAAGAGAAAGTAGAGGATTGGCTTTCCTAGAGCTGACCTTAACCTGTAGGGAATAATTGTTTGGAAAACATAAAACATGTTCAGTTCTAAGAACCACATTTTAGAAAGTACATTGACAAATTAGAGAGCATGGCTAAAGGGAAATAAGCAAGATGCTAAAGGGTCTATAATTTAGGATGGTAAATTGGAGGATGACTGCAAGGAGCTGTGACAGCTCTCTTCAAGTATCTAAAGGGCTGTCATTAAGAAGGTGGGGCAGAATTGTTCAAAATTGTTCCAGAAGTTAGAGAAATAAACAACAGGTTAAACTACAAAGTTGTAGATTTTAGTTGGCCATCAGTAAACATGTACTAATAGTAAGGTAAAGGTAAAACTTCCCCTCGCACATATGTGCTAGTTGTTCCCAACTCTAGGGGGTGGTGCTCATCTCCGTTTCTAAGCCAAAGAGCCAGCGCTGTCCGAAGACCTCTCTTTGGTCATGTGGCCGGCATGTCTAAACACCGAAGGCTCACGGAACGTTGTTACCTTCCCATCAAAGGTGGTCCTTATTTCTCTACTTGCATTTTTACATGCTTTCGAACTGCTAGGTTGGCAGAAGCTGGGACAAGTAATGGGAGCTCACTCGGTTACGCAGCACTAGGGATTTGAACCGCTGAGCTGCTGACCTTTCTGATTAACAAGTTCAGCGTCTTAGTCACTGAACCACCACATCCCTTATGTACTAATAGTAGGAAAGGTTAAATTGTGGAGTAGAGTGCCATGGGAGATGGTGGGTTCTTCTGGCTGGATTTATTTAAACAGAAGCAGGGCCATCACCTGCTGGGGATGCTGTAGCACTGGATTCCTGTATTGCCTGAGGTTTGGACTTGATGATCTCTAAGTTTCCTTCTAAGTTTTAATTCCATGGTTGTCGAAGGAATGATAAAAGAATTTGTGCGAGGGTTTCAGAATGGCAGCCAATGGGTTATCAAATCAATAGGCTGGATAGGCATGTTATATTTGGAATGAAAAATATCCAGATGACCACTAGATGGCAGTAAAGAGATACAGAAAGGTCTAACTACAGTATTTTGTATCAGGTCTAGATTTTTCCTGCCCAGGTATCCAAGTTCAAAGACTGGGTTTGTTGAAGGAACTTGGTAAGGTTTTGCTTTTGAATGTTTTCTCTCTGGCTTTACGAAACCCATATAATAGATATAGCAGTATAGTGCTGGGGAACTTCTATTAAGATGGCTGTGTAAGTATTACTTTGTCATTGGCTCATCTGATTTAATTAATAGCAAAGGTGTTTCCAGGGAAGGAACACTGATTTACTTTTGAACTGATCAAAAGTATACCCTATGTGTTGCAGGTGACTTCTTCTGTAACAGAGGTTCATACTGAATTAAATGTGGCTCTGGCAGAGACCTCAATGAAATGTCCCCATAATAGTATTTCTACACAGTAGTTTTAGATTATTACTTCTCTTCTACTAAACTGACTTTTTTTTCCTGAAGAGAAATACTTTCTTTCAAGCCAGAGCAAATGACGAAACATTTAATGTGACTTTTAATCACAGTTCTTGGGCAAGAGTGCAAAGTGGTAGTTGCAGCTGAATGTCTTGGCTCACAGACAGCTCTGGCATTCAGTGGGGGGATGGTTATAGGTGTGTGTGTGTGTGTGTATTTGTGCAGAAATTCCACTTTGCAAGCTGTCCTAGCAGCCTCTTTTTTTCAGGGCAGCGGCTTTCTGTAAAATGAGAACTAGCATTACCATTGCGATAAATTTCAAAATAGATTTTGTGGTGTGATGTGATGGACCCTCATTCAGTACATCTGAGGAAATGAGCAGATTTTTCAAGAGATCTCAAAGAAATGAGTGAAATTTCTTGGAGGAGTTATGTATAGTCCTAGATTAATGTAGGGATTAATTAAAGGACTCACTCACACACACACCCCACCACATATGGTGTGTTCCCACTAACTGGTAAGGTTTTGCTTTGGTTTAGCAAATTGCATGAAATGAATTATTACCATATTTTTCAGAGTATAAGATGCACCAAGATTTTGTAGGCAAATTAAAAAAAAAGTGTTTGCACTCTGTGGACTTCCCAAAAATGGCCCGTTTTTCACAAAAATGGGCCCAGGTTTTGTCCAAAAAAGGGGCATACATAGCCTTTAGGAGGCTTATAGAGCATTCCTGGGGGCTGGGGGGCAAAAACGAGCAAAAACGGCCTGTTTTTCACTTATTTTTCCCCTCCCCCAGGAGCACTCTGGAAGCCTCTTAAAGGCTACTATGCACGGCCAGTTTTGCAAAGGGGACTGGGTTTCATGAGGCAAAAAATGCTGTATTCAGTGTATAAGACGCACTGAGATTTTCACCCTCTTTTTTGAGGGAAAAAGGTATGCCATATACTCCGAAAAATACACTATGTTTGTAATCCATGGCTTAAGGCTTAGCACGTTGAGTGAGTCCAGCTAATGATGATTTAGCCAAACTTCATTAAATAAATCATAACTTACTGTGATCTAAAAATTCTCACACTCACCTAATCCATAGTGCAGGTTTTCCAAATGGGGTGTTTTCCACATGTTCCTAGCCAGAATTCTTAAACTCCCAGTGGATTCAGGAGACCGACCTCATGCCTTACAGATTCCTTCTTTCCTAACATGTCTGTTCGTTAGACTGCTTTAGTCTGACTTCCACATCTCCTCAGGAGTTGTTTTAGCATATCCTAGCATATCCTCAATTGTATCCGATTCTCACTTTATCCAAAACTTTGCAAGAAAGAGAAGTGACAATCTTTCCCCCCATCTCCTCTCAGCCTGCTATTGAATCTTTCCAAGGTCATTATAGGACGAATGATTCTTCCCCAATCTCTTGAGCTGCAAATTTTTATGCTAACAACTCTGCATAGCCCTTGCTGGTTCTATTTTATTTTAGCATTCATTTTCTCTCAGTCACTCGTCTTCACTGAAATTGATAGGGATTTAGGCAAGTGATCCATGTGTTTCATTTCGGGTATGGATGAGCTACCTCATTTTTATGTCCTTCAGGAGAGATTTACAGTACAGCTTAAAGTTTCAGATTATTGTGTAACAGGAAAATAGATATACGGAAAAAGCTTTTCTATGAATTCTTTGGACTTGTAATCATGTATGCCACAGATTTTATGTGTGAAAGTCACAGTCCTTGCCAATCATTGTGCTGCAAGATAGAAGAATGCTATATACAATAATTCTGAGGTAAAAGATGCAACTCTTCCCCACAATAAAAATGAGGGACATATAAACGATCATCATCAATCATATTGGTGATAAGGATTATTTATTATTTATATATTTAAAATATTCATGTAGCTGAACTGCTGAAGAAACATCCAGTGCTTTAGAAAAGTATGTGTTCAGGGATAAGTGCCTTCAAGTGGAGAAAAAGCAAATCTTTAGAAATCTACTTTTTCCACACAGTTTAACAAAGAATCAGACTAGGCCTAGTGATTGTACTAGGTAGACTAGCTTTCGTCATGCTGATGCTTAATAGATCTCCCGGACCATCTCTCATAATCCACAGTCAACATATTCAATGGCCGCTGCAGCCAAAGAACACATATTTGACATATTTGAATAATATGCATCTGCTCTCTATGCTGTTCCTGTAGAAAGTCACTAGTAGTCAATAACTTCAGGACTACAGGTATACTAATTCCACACCTCACCTCATTGCACCAAACAATAAGACAACCTGTAATTGTCTCACTTTGGGTCTCAAAAGATGGATAGTCATTGAGAATCCACCAACTGACCAGACAAGAGACTGGTCTTATAGGCAATCTCTCCCTGAGCTACCAGAGATATGTTGTGGCCCACCAGCAGAGCTGGCAGCAGAGTCAGACAGTGAGGAGGTTGGGAAAGAACATGGGCCAGTCCTGGAGATTGGGGAAGGCTCAGACGAGGGCTCTGCATTGGAGACAGAGTTGGGGCCAAGGCTGTCTGGCAGTTCTCAGTTGCCTTCGGAGCTAGATAGCAGCGAGGCAGAGGAACAGCTGGAGCCTGTTCCCAGTGTGCGCATGCGCAGAGCTGCCAGAAAAAAAGAACAACTAAGAAATCAGGGTTGACTTGGGAGTAAAGCCACAGATGGATGGTGAATGGCCCCTCCCATAGGAAATAAAAGAGGAGGGAAAGGGGAGTGGGCTTTTGCAGGAAACAATTTGTTCATTCATTCATTCGTTTCAGGAGTGTAAAGATCTGTCCGTGAATCTCAGAGACTCTGTGCCAAGTCTTTCCTTGCACAGCACCTCATTTGGAAAATATTTACATGGCAGCTTTCCAAGCTAGATAAGGTCTGTGGTTATAACTTCACCTTTGAAAGACTGTTTACCAGGCCTTTGCTGAATGTGAATGAGAGGAATTCACATTCGTTTAATAAAAAGGGTTTTGTCAGGACCAGGAATATGTTTCGTGCTTTTTGGGGAAGCCTAGGTCAGAACAAGATCCTGGAGCAACAAAAAATAAAATGAAAAATCTTTCACTGACATGTTGTAATAAAGAAACTGCATAATTCAAGCAAATAAATACAAAAACTGTTAAGGCTCCTTTCTACATGTTCATTTTGTGGGGCATTGGCAAAAAACAAATATCCAACTGATTGCTACGAATGCAACCTAGTTGCAAAGACTCCATTCTGCTGTTGCATTAAAAAGCTTTTTGAAGATGGGAGAGTGAAAGGATGGTATGTCAAAATTTCTATAACCAGGCACTTTCCACAATAAGTTTAATCCCAGCAGCACCAACGGAAACACGTTTCAAACCCACCATAGTTATTTTATAAAACAAATGTGGCAAGCCCTTTGCACTACTTATTCCTTTCCCTCTTAGTAATAAACCTACCATGGGTCACATAGTTTATGGATTGTAATTTTAGTGTAGTTAAAGGTAAAGGTTCCCCTCGCACATATGTGCTAATCGTTCCTGACCCTAGGGGGCGGTGCTCTCCAAAGATGTCTCCGTCGTCATGTGGCCAGCATGACTCAACGTCAAAGGCGCATGGAACGCTGTTACCTTACCACCAAAGGTGATCTCTATTTTTCTACTTGCATTTTTACATGCTTTAGAACTGCTAGGTTGGCAGAAGCCGGGACAAGTAATGGGAGCTCACTCCGTTATGTGGCACCAGGGATTCAAACAGCCAAACTGCTGACCTTTCTGATCGACAAGCTCAGCATCTTAGCCACTGAGCCACCACAGTGTATAGCTGCACCATATATAATTGACAGATTGGATTTGTCATAGGTTTTATCTGTTATTTATTATTTTATTCTAGAATTTTTATTTGTATATTTATTGAGAGTTTTTATTAGTTCTGGTCTCCGGTCTATGATTGTAATACATTGAATTGAATAGAAATGAAATGATCGCATATTTCTGCAATGCCTAGAGATAGGGGGAAAGAAGATATATGTTTTAAATAATTCCTACAGGTAAGTAGCAGGAATAGATTTTTGAAGCTCTGGGATTATGGAGCATGGAACCTAAGCAGCAGGAGGAGGAGGTGTGATGGATTATAGTGCAATGGCAGTTTCCCAAAAAGGAGGAAGCACATTCCAAGCAGCGTCCAGACTGGACCTGAATAGGAAACAGAGGGAGGAAGTCAGATTAGCTGACTCCCTAGAATTTCCCAGAGAATATCTATTGGAGCGAGAGTAGTAAAGGTTTGGCCTGGCAAGATTCTGTCTTTTGGAGGTAAGCAAATATAGAACTGGACTTTGGCTGGATTATTTTTAGGTCACTCTTCTGCCGAGTCTGACATCAATCTTGCCAGATTCAAGGCCATCATTAGCAGATGCAGAAAAAAGATCACAAGATATTTAGAACCCAACGATATGATATATAGATATATCGTCCTGACTGACATATTGTTAGCTAAATCTGAATGAAATACCAGCCACTTATGCAGGATTTAAATTTAGGATAGAATAATGTGTACCTATTTAGAGTGCCCTGTGTTAACCATTTCCAAAGAAAGAATAGGTTAATAGAAAAAAAATGCAGTGTGAAGGAAGTCCAGTACGAACACAATTTATCCCTTTAAACCGAAAGAAAGAGAAAGAGACTGCATTCAGAAACAGATTTGATACTTTAAATGAAATGCAACTTCCTATTACTGTTCTCAGAAAATATGATCCATCTGTATTTCCCTACAAATAGGCTATGTGCGGACATGTTATTTGAACAATTTTCAAGAGCATCAAAAATGAATTGTTACAAGCCCTGAACAATTCAAATCCTATTTCTGAGACATATCACATTTGCAATGTTTTATGGATGATTTGGGAGCTTCTCCAGTTTTACCTTTGAAGGAGTCACATAAATGGGGCTACTTCTGCGGTGCTTATTTGTATTGCTATTGCGGAGGACTTTCTTTACCATCATTCTTAGCCCAAGAGTGGAGACTAGAAGGATTTTTGGACATGTATCTCCCAACAATCCCAGCCTAACGAGTACCGTATTTTTCAGAGTATAAGATACACCGGAGTATAAGATGCACCAAGATTTTGAAGAGGCAAATTAAAAAAAAAGTTTTTGCACTCTGCAGACCTCCCAAAAACGGCCCATTTTTCATGAAAATGGGCCCATTTTTGTCAAAAAAAAGGACATGTACATAAGGAGGCTTATAGAGTGCTCCTGGGGGCTGGGGGGGATTTCTGCCCTCCCTGGCCCCCAGGAGCACTCTGGAAGCCTCCTAAAGTCTATGCACGGCCATTTTGGTGAAGGGGGCAGGGTTTTGGGAGGCCAAAAATGCTGTATTCAGTGTATAAGATGTACCCAGATTTTCACCCTCTTTTTTGAGGGAAAAAGGTGCGTCTTGTTCTCCAAAAAATACGGTAATTTTTAGGGATGATAAGAGGATCAGAGATTTCATAGTCACTGTCAACCATATTCACTGTCAACCCTGAAGACTGGCTGAGGCCATCTTTGAGGCTTCATGGTTGCCACAAAGCGAAGGGGGAGAAAGGGAGGGGGGAATTTTAGATAGCTCAGCTTGGCCACCAAAATAAAAAAGTTATATTTGTGGGAACCAATGTCATTCTAACAGGTGGCTGAGAAGAAGGTGAGTGGAATAATCAGGAAACCTGCTAGCACCACTATTGGACAATGTAATCAGTGAGGGGAAGGGGGAACTTTAACTTTTTAATTAGGTGAAAACTGCGGGAACTTTCAGAGTCGGTTTTCACCAGTTGTGCCAATATGATGTATCCAATAAATTGTTCTTTGAGGAATAGACCTGCCTCAGAGTTCTGCTTTCAATGGGTGCATTACTTGGAATGTTGACATTCACACCCTATCTAATGTAGTCAAATGCATCCCACAACAAGCGGCCTATCATTTGCAATCTCCTCCCACTTTGAATTTTGTCTTTGCCTTTGAAATTAGAGAGGAGATGTATAAGAACTGGAAAGAAAATAGATCCTTGAGTAGTTTAGGTAAGAATAGTGCAGAACTATACAGATTATCTTCTGCCAATCTCGCACTTCGAAAGCATGTAAAAATGCCGGTAGAAAAATAGGAACCACCTTTGGTGGGAAGGTAATAGCCTTCCGTGCGCCTTTGGCATTTAATCATGCCGGCCACATGACCACAGAGACATCTTCAGAAAGCGCTGGCTCTTCGGCTTTGAAATGGAGATGAGCACTGCCCCCTAGAGTTGGGGACGACTAGCACATATGTGCGAGGGGAACCTTTACCTTTATACAGATTATGTCAGAAAAGCTAGAGCTTAGAATTAACTGAGCTTGGCAGAGAAAGCTAACAAAAAGGGTTCTTTTTTATTTCTGTTCAAAACAAAACCAGTGGGGAAAAAATCAATATATCATCAGATTGGTAAAGACTCAAAATGCTAACAGATAAGAAAGAAAAGGCAGGGCAACTCTATTTCTTTTTTTGGTTCAGACCTATCCCTTAAGAGTAAATGGGTTCCCCCGAAAAATACTACTAAAACATTGTGAAAAGCAGAATGAAAGAGCAGGAGTTGAGTCAGCCATTGGTGAAAACATGGTCAGAGAAAGCCAGTTTACCTTATTTCTATACACTTAACTGAGGGTGGATTGAACATTTAAGTGTTCTCATTTTTTAAAAAAAATATCCACAGGAGAGGTGAAGTGCCCTATGACTAGAGGAGGACAAATATTAACTCAATTTTCCAGAGAGAAAACAACAACAACACAACAGCCAGTTTTATTGGGTGTATCTGGGAAGATTCTAGAACAGATCAGAAAGAGATTGATCTGTAAGCACCCTGAAAACAATGCAGTCATTGCAAGAAATCATCAGGGATCTGTCAAGACATTAACCCTCTGCATCCCTTTCTCTCTGGCATTTTAACTTCCTTAGTAAATCAGGGGAAATGCTGTAAATATATTTTTCTTTCAACAAAGTATTTGTCAAAGTATCCTACAACATTCTAAATTGCAAGTTAGTTAAACGTGGGCCGGATGGCCTGATGTTTAAGTTGATGACTGGCTTGAAAATCAAGGGGGAAGAAGATGGATTGAGATCATTCTTAGTACAACTTTGGGTCCTTTACTGTTCAATATTCAGTAGATGATGTGGTAAAAGTCATTTGTTGAGATAGTCAGCTATAGAAATCAAATAAATAATAAATAAATAAGCTTTTTTTTCAATGAAAATGTTCAGGGTGAAACAAGGGTGGGATAGCTAAAACTTTAGACGATAGAAATAAAATTAAAAAAACATCTTGCCAGAATAACAGGTTGAAAATAACAGAATGAAATTTAACAGCAAATTGTAAAATACTTCTCATATATAAAAAAATGGCTGTGTGTGTGTATGTTCCAGCATGACTCTGGAATGCCTTGAGTAATTTCAACCAAACTTGGTACAGATGACTTACTCTCTGGAAAAAAATACTGTGGAGGTAAGACACCCCTAACACCCCTCGGGTTGTGTGTTCTGTTAAGATACAGCCTGTTGTGCCTTAAAATGGCTTCTACTGTACTGCCATAAAATGGCTTATACCAGTGACGTGCGGTGAGGTTTATGACTGGTGAGGCACTGACACAGTGCTGAGTTTCAAATATTTTTAGACTTGTGGACTTCAACTCCCAGAATTCCACAGCCAGGCATGCTCAGTTCCAATTTAAAGCGACAGCATTTGTTTTTCTCCTTTGCTCCTTCTCCTTCCCCTCCTTCCTCCCTCTCTCCCTTCCTCCCCCTCTCTCAAACACACACACACACACACACACACAGAGAGAAGTTGGATTGGACTATCTCTCCTACCCCTTCCCTCTCTCACTCACTCTCAAACAACCCCCCCACACACACAAAAGTTGGATTGGATATCTTTTCCAGTGGCTTGAAAGCAGCTCCTCTGCCATCCACCCCCATTCCCCTGCTGCCTTTCCCAAACACCTCCACCATTGCAAATGCAGCCTGCTGTCTGGGTGGGAAATGCCTGGAACACAATAAAGCCCACCCACCACCTCCTGCTGGCAGGCTGGGGTGAGAGGAGAGGCAGAGAAGCCGGAGGGGAGCCGAGCCGAGCCTTCCAAAAGAAAGAGGCTGGGGGGAAGTGTGTGTACTACAGCATGGCTCTTTGCCTGGCTTCCTGCCTCCTCCTGTGGTCTCCTCAGTGCTCGCTTGTGCTCTCCCTCCCCAAGTGTAGTTTGATTGCAGGTGGAGCCACGTTGCCTTTTCAAACTTGTAATCAGTGAAGCTGGGCTAGATTTTTATATAGTTTTATCCAGTTGTGTGTGTGTGAGAGAGAAATGAATGGGGGCCTGGGGAGGAAGTCACTACACTTGGGGAGGGAGAGCACCAGTGAGGTTAAGCAGAGTCATCCACGGTGAGGCAGCAACTAGCTCAGCTTTTTCCTTTTACTTTTTTTTTTCATGATGAGAGTGGTGAGGCTGTGCCTCACTTGCCTCACCTGACTGCACGTCACTGGCTTATACTATACAGCACAGTAGAGTTGCCATGGTGATGGCTTCACAGTACACTACAAGGGGCCTCCTTCTGGTAAAGGGGAAAATCCAACATTAGAAATTACGTTTGGTCTGGATATTTCCCCCCCTAGGAATAAATTCCCAGGCAATGCCGGGTTATTGGCTAGTTACTAATAAAAATCAAATGCATGGATATAGGAAGAGAGATACATGTATTGGTATACTGTCTATATGGCATACTGTGCCTGTAAAAAAAAAGGGTAAATGCATTTCTATACTGAATAAAGAAATCTATAATGATCACATCACTGGAGTAACATTTCTATTTTATTCTGCATTGGTCAAGTGCTGTATCAAGGATGCCACATTTTAAGATTGAATCAGACCAAAACAAGTTCAAAGAAAAGCAATGAGGATGTGGCTAGAGGTTTGAAAGCTAAGTCCTATGAGATGAGATTTAAGGAGATGAGATGTTTAGCCTTGAGAATATGCAGAGGGGAAAATATGACAGCACTCTTCAACTGAAGTACAGAATAAATGTTACATAATGGAAGGTTAAAAAAAAACCCTGTTCCTCATTGTTCCAAGGAGCAGGATACAGAATGATGGATTTGATTTACTAAACTCAGAATCTGATTAAGTAACAGAAAGAAAAGCCATAATGTTTTTACAACGGAAACAATTGCCCAGAGAGTTGATAAACTCCTCTATGCTGAATATCTTCGAATAGCTGGCCATCTCTCAGGGACACCTTAATTTGGATCCCTATACAGAGAAGGGGGTTGAAATGACTTTCAATTTGATGAATTTGGTAGCATTATGTGAAGACATAACTCTGAGTGGTGTGGTGGCCTAGAAGTGGAGCTCTTACCTTACAATTAGGAGGCTGTGAGTTTGATCCTACGTAGAGGCAGATATTTCTCTCTCTGAGCATGATGAGAATATATCTGCTGAATATAACTCCCCATTGGTGACAGGAAGGGCATCCGGCCAGTAAACACTCAGCTCTATTCAATTGCCCAGGCTCCACCCCACAAGGGATTATGGAGTCATGAAAAGGAAATGATGATGATGTGAAGACATAGCTCTCTGATGACCAGTTGCAAGGTGGATTGATTTATGTCAAGTAGTTATGGGTACATCATCAGAACACCAGATTAGGGAAAGATTATGGGCATTATTTATGTGGTCACCAAGAGTCAACATCAACTTGACTGTATATAACCAATTAATGTTATGACTCCATCATTATATAAAATAACTCTCTCACCTGTTAATCTGATTCCATTTAAACAGAGGTGTCTCTAATTTATGATTCTGATTATTCAAGCTTTAAATGTGTGTGCAAAAAAACCCCCCGTGCACTGGTTCATTCTTTTATATCATGAACATATATATAGCCCCATATAGGTTGCTGCTTACTCTGCAGTTTTTCCTGCTCTCATCTGATGCCTCTGAAGTCAAAGCAGACCTCTTTCAATTGGATAAATGAACAGCCAAATGTTTATTTTCTAATCTACCTGGAACAAAATAAACTAGAAATATATACAAAAGGATTTATATCTATGAAATGAATTATGAAATAACAAAGACCATTGGCAGCCGAGCATCAGTGGATTGGATATCAGGTGTAGTATGTAGGTTTTTATAGTATAGAGTGTTTGGCAAAAGGAACAACTTGTCTTGAAGGACACAATATTGTAGGAAATGAAGAGGCTGATCTGGAAGGCAGGGTTAAATGTGTCATCAGTTTAGAGTTATCACATTCTTAGGTCTTAGAAAAGACCTAGGTCCAGTCCAGTCCCCCCCATAAATTCTGTTGACCCGTATTTTTTGCAGTTTAAGACTCACTTTCACCCCGGGCGTCTTATACAGCGAATTTTGCCAAAACCCCACCCACCTGCCAGCCCCCATCCTTTGGCCTCTGTGTATTGCATTTTTGGCCTCCGTGCATCATGTTTTCAGCCTCTGTGCATCATGTACTTTGGCCTCCGCATGCTTTGTTTTGGACCCATTCGAGGCTGTGGGAACTGCCACAGTACATCACTACAGATCACTGCCTCTGTGTGTCGCATTTTCAGCCCCTGCATGCCCCATTTTTGGCCTCCACGCGTCATGTTTTTGGCTGCCTGGAACAGGCCAAAAACGTGATGCGCAGGGGCCAAAAATGGGACATGCGGATGCTGAAAAAGTGACGCACAAAGGCAACGATCAGTGGCAATCAGCAGCGATGGGCTATGGCGATCACCGCAGACTGGAACAGCTGATTGGCGGTATTCTGGGAGGTCGATCCAACAGCCCATCAGCTGCTTGTGCTGAATCAGGCTGCGATAACGTGCTGAAGCTGACCAGGCTGTTTGCTTCAAGGACGCTAGCCAGATAAATACTAATGGATGCTGGTAGGCAGAGGCAGCATTTTTTTTCTTGTTTTCCTCTCCAAAAATGAACGTGTGTCTTATACTCTGGAACATCTTATACTCTGAAAAATACGGTAGCTTCCACTGTTAGTTGACTAGATTCTTGTATCAGAGGTAGCAATAATAAAGTCTTCTGTACTCTGAACTCAACAAATGCTCCTTGTTATTTGCACCTGACATTAAAGAAAGGTTGAATGTAATAAATCATTCTAATAAAGATAAATAAGAATTTAGAAAGATGGTGGCATTGTCTGAACAATTTTGAAACTCTTCTATGTTCTGATTATATCTTCCCTCTTGCTCCCTATCTTCTTCCAAGCTTGGAGGACAAAGTAAAAAAAATGGCCATTACATTATTTTATTTATATCTATTTATTTATTTATCAAATATATACTGCCATCCATCTCACCAAAGCTCACATTAACGCAGCCTGAGCTAATAACTCATGGTTCTGGAGTTTACTACTGAAATAAATATGGCAAATGACCTAGTATTCTGCTTCACAACCATTTATTTGAGGAATAGAAAGTCATGGCTCAAATGTATCAGTTCTTCCTATATCTGCTGCAAGTAGGACAGAGTCTAAGTGGGATACTTCTGGTGCTCTTTATGCTTGCAATTGAGCTCTATTTTACTTGTGGTTCCTGAATTGATCTGGCAAATGAAGCTGCTTAGATTCTATGGACTGAATTCGACCGGAAGTTCTCCAGCTGGATGGATGTGTGTGTGTGTGGGGGTGAGCTCTGAAGAGCCTTACATGAACCCTGTCTGACAAATCAATTCCGAGATCCTTTTTTGGATCAGAACCCCCCTGGAGGAGGGGCAAAGAAGGGGCAGCGTCTCATCAGACCCAGAGGGAGGTAACAGGTCCCTCGTAGGTTGGAGACTTGCCCTCTGAATCAGAATTGGGGCGGCAGCATGGTGACATGGCTACACAAGAAGCTGTCTTTAAGCTAAAGCAACTGAGCAGGAGCGTGAGGACGAGATGAAAGATGGGTAAGATCCAATTAACCCACAGTCATAAATCAAAACTTGGAAAAGTTAAAGAATCCTGAGAGCATAAATAATATTAATAGAAAGATCTGGATTTTGGCAAAAAGAAAGGGAAAAATAGAGGGTTGAAATACTAGCCCCCCAAAAAGCCATTTGTGTGAAATAATTTGGACAGAAAAGGAGAAAGCAGAGAAGTGACAAACCCACTCAAATACAAACTCCAGATTTGGTTTTGGATTTGAAATAGAAGCCAAACATTTCTTCCTCCGAACTTCTTCTAACTAATATATCTTAAGCAGCTCCAAGTAATGAGAGGTGGAATGTAACAAGGGAGAAAAATCAAGAAAAAGCACTATTTTCTCACTGATAACTGATAACCTAATCTTGCCTGTGTGGGAAGATTCAATTAATCAACTGTCATAAATCAGAACTTGGAAGAGCAGGAGGCAAAGAGAAACATACCTGAGTTTGGCTGTATGCAAGTTTGTTCCAATTAATATATTTTGAGCAACTATAACCAATGAGAGGTGGAAAGTAGCAAGGGGAAAAATAATAAATCAAGAACTGGGAAAATATGAAGTTTTTTTTTCTGCAAAAGATCAAGATGTCCCTGTTTCTCTTCCATTTTATATTAGCTGCATTAGCTTAGCTAAATTTAAATTTCTGGTGGACCCGAACTTTGAAATAAGGACTGACTAACTAACTGCAATCTTGGAACTGGACATTAAGGAAGAACAAAAGACGAAGATGGCTCCTGCCGCTCTTCTTTTCCTCAGCAACTGAACTAGTTAAATTTAAGGTGGACCAGAACTCTGAAATAAGAACTGTATAATTAACTGTAACTTTGGAACTGGACATTATAGAAAGCTGGGAATTTGAAGAACTATGTGAAATTCTAAAAAATATGCATAAATCATTAAAATCAAGACTAAATAGAATTCTGAACTCAGAGAAGCAGGAATTTAAGGAAGAAGGGAAGGAAGAATGGGGGAGAGATAATAAAGGGGTAGAAATGGTGGGAAATAAAAAGCAGACAAAAAACTTCATTGGTTTTGGCAGTGGTATAGGGAAAATTGAAAAGAAGAGATGTGTCCCAACAAAAGGAAATAAAAAGCAGACAAAAGATCTTACAGAGGTTGACAGTGGCATAGGGAAAACTGAAGGAGGGGATTACACCCCAACAAGGGAAAATATAAAATATTTCTTTGACAGTGGTTTGGGGAAAATTGAAGAGGGTGGATGTGTCAAAACAAAGAAAAGGGAGAAGACAGGAATAGAGAAGTGGGACAAAAGACTTACTAGGAAAAAATCAGATGAGGAGAAAGATATATGTTAATTAAATATTTATATTCAAAAGGAATTATAAATACCATCAACATAAAATGGAGCTCGCTCAGAAGCTGAAATACACCAAATAAATGAGATGAAGAGTGTGAAGTAGAGGAGCGTGGTAAGGGAAGAAGAGAGGGACAGGAGAGAGGGCGGGGGGGGGGGGAGAGGAGGAGAGAAAGGAGTGGAAAGGGGGAGAGCAAAAGGAGAGTGGAAGGGGAAGTAGAGAAGGATGACAGAGGGAAAAAGGAGGGAGAGGAGGAGGAGAGAGGGAGAAGAAAGTGATGGATAAGGTACAAATATGGTGTATGGAGAGCAGAAGAGCAAATAATTGTTTTTGGGAGTTGATGGTAAGACAAATTGATGTAAACATTTAATAATACAATATGATGTTGGCTATGTAATAGTATACATGTGGTTATATGTTATGAAAATGAAAAAATAAAATTTAATTAAAAAAAGATTCTATTGACTGAAGCAGCTTGAAAGTCCAAATAAAGTAATCAATGAATAGCCACATACAGTGTATGTTTCAGTTAGGACATTGGCGTTTGGAGAGAGGGGAAGGAGAATAAAATTCTTCAACTTCTCTAACATCTAATCAGAATGATCTCTGTCTTACTAGATGCATAAGAGCAGCCCAATCCTTGGGCATAAATGTAATCAAAGTTCTTACATTTTTATGTCTTCCCCATAAGCAGGGTGTGATGCTAGATAGCAATAGCACTTAAGACTTATATACCACTTCACAGTACTTTATAGCCCTCTCTAAGCAGTTTATAGAGTCAGCCTTCCCCCCCAACAATCTGGGTCCTCATTTAACCCACCTCAGAAGGATGGAAGGCTGAGTCAACTTGAGCCTGGTGAGATTCGATCTGCCAAATTGCAGGCAGCTGGCAGTCAGCAGAAGTAGCCTGCATTACTACATTCTAACCACTGTACCACCCAGGCTCCTAGATGTTAGAATGTGGAGGTTACTCAGTGAAAATGGATGAATAAACAGCAAATAAATGTTTGTGAAAATAAAATGCTATTTCCCATTATTAACCCTAAGGGCCTTTGAAAATAAAATGCCATTTCACATTATTTAGGGTTAAGATAGGATATTTAATTTTCACATTAATGAGGGTCACTGCTTTATGAAGCTTGAAAAGTTAGTGTATTTAAACATTTTTATGAAAGATGATGATGATGATGATGATTTATTGGGAACACTTAAGAATATAACTAACTGGAATCTCTGTACACCAAGGTAATCTAAAAGGATTCAAACAATTGGCTATACGGTAAGCAGTTTTCAAGTGCGATAGGTTTAAAAATAAATTCAGAAACAGCATTTGGTAAAGTGCTTTTTATTCAGTTTTGTCAATTGCCTAATGAAATATTCTCATGCAAGCTCGGCTAACCTAGGAAAACCATTTTATTCAATACATAAGGACAAGTGTCAACATTGCTAATATGACTAAGCACACACAGATTCTAAAACTGAGCTTGGTTTGCTTTCCAAACAAGTTGGATTAATTTGGTAAATTAACATTAGTTCCTTGGCTCACCATTTTGGTTAATATTTTCCATGTTGTTCTCCCTTCTGCCTTTTGACTTGATCGCTGAACAAAGTCCAGTGCAATTTAAGTGAGTTCATTTCCTATTGGATTCAGTGGAAGATAATCAGCTTAATTTTCTTTCATTACAGGAAAAGAGAGTTAATATCCTATATTTCTGGGAGCAAAGTCCATTAAACTTAATGGGACATTTCTCTGTAGACATGAAGAGAATTGAACTGTTCATGTATGCATCCTTTTCCCCCCTGGTTCTATTCAGCAATGCATGTTTCAATTTTGGTTGGATTCTGCTCCTCCTTGGTTTTCAAGAAACAAAAATGTGCATGTTACGTAACCTGAAAACTTTCAAGGCAAATGTACTCTAGGAAAACAAAACATAAAGAGTATAACACAAAAATGGTGAGGGAACTACAGTGCATTTTGATCATTTAGTTCTGTTGAGTACTTGTATTTCAATATTTCTTAGGAAAAAAAAGTGTAACGCTTATAATCTAGAAAACCCCAAATATACTTACTATATCATAGAACAACTTTGTTACAGTAAAACAGTAGGTGAAAAAATAATTTTAGAAATATTTGACTTCTTATCGCACACCAGGTGCATAATCTCTAAATTCATTACAGTGGTTAAAGCATAACACTGAAATAGTGCAGTAGGAAGATAATCTTACAGCTTGTTTTCAAAGAGTAGATAAGTATGCATCACTTGGCTGCAATTCTAAGTGATGACTTCCATATATCAATAGAAATGTAAATACAGATTTCATTTACACCTCATCATCTTAAAAAGTTACTTTTCATTTTGCTTCCTCAATGGTGACTTGCATATGAAGTAATCCTTAGTAAGTATAAATAAAAATAAAAATACAGGTATGTAACTTCCAAACATATGAAACGAGTCTAGACATACATGGATTCTAATGTATTTTAAGCAAATTAAGTTCACCCGTGTTTTCTGGTACAAATGTAGATAATTATTTCTTTCAAAATTCTGGTAGGTAACTGGATTTTTAAAAATATATATTCCACAAATGAGAGATGTGTAAGTTTTTAACCAATTCTTCAAAGAAAATTACAGATTTGCTTTGGTCAGTTCAAGGGCACAAATGAATGATCGTCATTCTGACAGCTTTTCCTAATCGGCTCGCATTTACTTGGGTGGCCTATCCTGATTTGTTCTTTTTGAGATGACAAAGCAACTCCGTCGTTTCAGCTCAGGAAATCTAAATATCTGCTTTTGTCTTTCTGCAAGGTTTCCTTTCCTTCATCCCGACAAACTGTAATATGGTAATCCATGAAGTCTTCAGAACATGGACCATCAACGTTTTCGGTTGGTGCTGAAGAGCCCAATAGACCAATCCTGTCATTTCCTGGTAAAAACTCTGCTGTTGCTAGATCACATGAAATAGCACCTAATGTTTTGACATATTTCATTGATTCCTTACCGCCTGGTAATTTGCCTTCAAAAGGAAATCCTGCAACATTCACTTCCTTTAAAGTGACTTTGCTGCTAATGCATTGTTTTTCACAATGGGCATCTTTATTTTTCTGCCGAATAAGACTATCTGAGGTAATGAAATTATCTCCTTTGATGCTTTTGTCAACATCTGTGAGATTGAAAACCTCTGTGGAATAGCTAACTTCAGAGTCAGGCAGGCAGAGCACCTCTGAATTTACATCACACCTTTCGAGTCTTTCAAATGTAGATTTGGAGGCAGGAGGACTGTTTCCCTGACCCACTTCTGTAAATGGACTGTCCTCCAACGATGTTCCCTGACTACAGAGTTTGTGATGCGGAAAAGTAGTTTGAAAGCCATTATTGTCATTGTTATTGTTGTTGTTATTGTTTTGGTTACTCTGCCATTCAGCGTCATGATCGTCATCAGTGTTGGTAACTGGTATAACTTCGGCGACCTTAGTTTCGTTATATTCTCCATCTTTCCCCTTCTTAGCAATTTGCACGACCACCTTATCGTATTCCTTTGCATTCCTTTCACTTGCTTTTTCCTTTTCTGAATCATCAGCCACATCTGCTCTCCTTTGTACAATTCCATTCTCATCATTGCATGCCTTTGCTGTAATATTAGTAGGTTCCTCTTCCCTAGGAACAGGAATGGGAGAGGGATGGTTGTCTGAATGTAAGTCAACATTTTCATTTTTCTTTTGTCTGTTTGTCTCCCAAAGATGGCTATTACCACTTGTGAGCGGTGGTTGGCTTGTATCACCCTCAGAAAAATTCATATTAATTCTGTCAGTCTCATGTTCAGAAATTTCAGGGGGCCATTTTGGTTTATTTACTTTAACCACATCCATTGAGAGTGAATTTTTGGGAGTTTCTGTAGAAGGTGGCCACATAATGTTTAATTTGCCCTTCTCTGTATTCTGTTCTAAATTATCATTCGTAGTTTCACAATGGACTTGTGGATTGCCAGGATTCAACATATGAACAGTTGCTTTATTCACTTTTGATGTGGACTTATGAACTTCTTTAGCACAACTATTAGAGCCTTTCTGATTTTTGGAAATCCATAATTCTTTATGTTGCTTGTGTCCGAAGCCTTCATCGTAATTTCCTTTGGATTTGAAAAGTTGCTTAAAATGTGGTTTGCAATATATTTTACCATGGAGAGAAGCATAATTTCCTAAGCTGTCAAATCAAAGAAAAAACGTTTTATAGTATTTTTCAATCATAAACAGTCCAAGGAAATTTTAGCTGTAATTAATTGTAATTTTAGTACCCATAAATATAATTCATTCACTCTATCTCTCTCCCTCCCTCCCTCCCCCTCTCCCTCCCTCCCTCCCTCTCCCTCCCTCCCTCCCTCCCTCTCTTCATATTATGCCAATAAATTAAATATTATTACATTGGATCAATATTTAGTCATACATTGGATTTAGGCCATAATGAATATTTATGGGATTGCTCAGAAGATGATTTAATCTAACTCCAAATTGTTCATTTTTAAGATTGGGTTTTAAATGCTTAATTTCACTCTTTGTGAAATAAGTAGCACAGAATAGATCAAAGAAGTCCTTTTCTTAGTGTATTTTAAAGCAAATATTTTGAAAGTTAGTTATACATTTGACAGTGTTTGAGGATCAGTTTTGTGTAGCCCCCGGATTCTATAAGAATTGCTACATTTTCAACATTTTCCATTCATTGCTGGAATTAAAAAGAAGTTCCAATAGAAGAGAATATTTGTATTTCGGGGATGAACTGTGGTGGTTTTTTTGCAGATGTTTCATTTCCCAACTAGGTAACAACAGTGGGTTGTGAACAAACCATTGCGGAGTTTGTTCTTATTTTTAATACTAAGGGCTTGCCCTGTCAGTCTTAGTGGGAGTTCCTTGATTAGGCTGTTTACTGTTAGCTTATTTCCCTGTGTTTGTAGCTCCTTGAGTGGGTATTGTCTACTTCTTGATTGTTGGTCTAGTGTTAATCCTAGTGTTAATCTCTGCTCATCTTTTGAGCAGTGACGTGCGGTGAGGTTTATGGCTGGTGAGGCTGGTGACGTCATCAGGAAGGCGGGGAATGGGACCACCTGTGCAGGAGGCTGAGGCAGCCTCAGCCTCCTTCACACGTGGTCCCATTCCCCGCCTTCCTGAGTCAACATGAAGGGGACCACGGAGTGAGAGCTGCAGGACCGCAGAGCGTGCTCCGCAGTCCCCTTCATGTTGACTCAGGAAGGCGGGAATGGGACCACGTGTGCCTTTTCCCTTTTTTTCTTTTCATAATGAGAGCGGTGAGGCTCTGCCTCCCCTGCCTCCCCTGACCGCACGTCCCTGCTTTTGAGACAATCACCTGTTATAATCTGCAGTCAGAAGGCACAATAAAAACTCCTTAATTTCACAACACATGGACAGAATCAACCATTGTGTCAATTAAGAAACCAAACATTCTAGACCAAGTCAAGCCCAAAAACACCAGAGAATTCCTGCAGGTTTGGCACTCAGACAAATCAGCCATCAATAGGCACACAGAGACAAGCAACATTTACCGTATTTATTCGAGTATAACACGCAAAATTTTGTACCAAAAAAAGGAATCAAAGTGTGGGTGCGCGTTATAAACGAGGGCTGGGCTGGGGTGGTGGAAAAAAAAATGTCCCCTCGTTGCCGCTTCATTTCTTCGCCTCGCTCGCAGCCGCAGCGAAAGCCAAAGGAAAAGAAACATCCCCTCTTCATTTCTTCCCCCTTCATTTCTTCCCCTCCCAGCGAGGGGAAGAAATGAAGAGGGGACGTTTCTTTTTCTTTGCCTTTCGCTGGGACTGCCAGCGAGGGGAAGAAATGGGAAGAAATGAAGAGGGGAAGTTTCTTTTTCTTTGCCTTTTGCTTTGCATTTCTTCCCCTCGCTGGCAGTCCCAGCGAAAGGCAAAGAAAAAGAAACGTCCCCTCTTCATTTCTTCCCATTTCTTCCCCTCGCTGGCAGTCCCAGCGAAAGGCAAAGAAAAAGAAACGTCCCCTCTTCATTTCTTCCCATTTCTTCCCCTCGCTGGCAGTCCCAGCGAAAGGCAAAGAAAAAGAAACGTCCCCTCTTCATTTCTTCCCATTTCTTCCCCTCGCTGGCAGTCCCAGCGAAAGGCAAAGAAAAAGAAACGTCCCCTCTTCATTTCTTCCCATTTCTTCCCCTCGCTGGCAGTCCCAGCGAAAGGCAAAGAAAAAGAAACGTCCCCTCTTCATTTCTTCCCCTCGCTGCGAGGTATTTTATTTCGGTATTGTGTTTATACCAGTTTACGTTGTCAATAAATGATTTTTATCATGGCCGCACGTGTTCAACAACGTTTTTTGTATAAAACAAAATTTTATACCGATTTTTAATTGAAAATTAGGGGGTGCGCATTATACACGTGTGCGCGTTATACTGGAATAAATACGGTACGTACCATTCAAAGAGAAATAAACTAACCCTACCAAAGCAGACAAACAAGGGAACCGTAAAGTACAGCCTAATGAAGGAAGTACCAAGAACACTCCAACCAATACTGATAGAGCAGGCCACTAGTATATAAAAATAAAAACAAACTCCATTCCCTTCAAGCACTGATGATGTTACCTGTTTCGATAATAAAACATTTGCAAAACAATTGCAATTTCAGAGAGCATAAAAAGAAGCTCATATCTCCATTTGATGTGTGAAAAGAAAAGGTTTTTGTATTTTCTTTGTACATATTTGTCTTAAATGTCTGTTAAATGTCCTCAGTTATCCTTACTGAAACATGTTTCGTTTAAAAACAACAGGGGATAAAATTGATATTCTGCATCTCTACAAAAAAATTGCTTTTTCATTTACTATTTCTGCTACATTTTTCTCTGAAGGTTTTGCATCCAGCAAAGTAATCTGAGGGATATGAAATGTTCCCATATTTTTATTTTAGAATGTCATCTTTGAACCTCTCAATGTTTGTGGGGTAGCTATGCCACTTCATTGTTCCTGGGGTTTCCCTTAATCTCTTAGGTCACTTATCAAAGCCACAGAAAATCTGACTTTTTTAGAAGCTTATTATTATTCTATCGTCTTGCAAAATTGTGTGACTTTGACATTTACAATAGATTACGGAGTATAGGATCCAACTGGGATGCATCAGTTTCAGCATACATTCACTATCGATGGCATTTTTGTAGTCTTTTTAAAATTGATACTTTAATTGGACTTGATCTTATTCTCTTATATGGCATCACTAGGTAAACAAAATGGGAGAACAACAAAATGCATTGCGGGTTGCTGTGGAGAAAATAGAAAGCAAGATTTTGGGGTATGTTCACCACCTATTTTGTTTTATTTTATATACATGTATGTATGATAAAATAATATAAATAATAATAATGATTGCAAAAGGCATCTTTACTTGGAACAGCATCTTGCAATGATACGTTTAACAATATCAAACAATGTCTGTCTATTCCAGATTCTCGGGCAGGACTTGATAAGTGGATAAAAGATTTAAGTCTGTCTAAATATCTGGCTGACTATGCAACCAACTGTAATAATAATAGAAAGTATATGACTTGCAGATGCTCGGCTGCAACTTTGCAACCCAAGTACCAGTCAAAGTTTACTTTGTGATGTTTTGTCATTTTCATGACATTGCAGTTTGTATATCAAATGTATTATATATACTGTTATAAAAGCTTGAGTGAAAATTAAACTCTTTTAAAAACAGTTTCCTGTTTTTTAAAAAAATTACTGGATGTTAATTACAGTAAAAAAACATTTTAGCCATTTTAAAAAAAATGTTACTAAGATCATTGTGATACAAGGTTGTCTGAATTTTAAAAGCGCTTTAATATAAAGTAAAACATATTTTAAAACTTTTATGAGGATAATGTGGTTCATTTGTTTTTGCTTACAATGGTTTACTATGAAAAAAAAAGGCATTTTTTTCCCAGTTAACAATGTTCTAAAATAGGGGTGTCAAACTCATGGCCCACGGTCTGGATAGGGCATGAGCTGGCCACGCCCACCCATTTTAGCAAACGGGTGGGCGTGGCCAGCTCATGACAACAACATACCAAGTGACAACAATGTGACGATTCAGGTTTGACACCCCTATTCTAAAATGTCCAGGTTTGAAATGGTATGTGAGTTGGATGAGATTTATTTCAGTTGTAATAACCTATGTCTTACCTAATGTACCCATAGCTTACCAACTGCAGTTGTTGAATCTACACATCAGACTAAGATAAAACTAAACCATATTGTGGCTAGGCGTGAGGGGTAGATCCACTCCCAATGTATTCAGAATTGCACCTTTCCAGCTAGACACTTTCACTAATGTTATAATATCACAAATCCTTTTCATACGCTTAGAAAAAAAAATTGGGGCATTCATCAGATTAACCACAGCCCCTAGAAGCCCTACTCTTCATTAGCATTGTTCAAATATTATTCTCTTCCAAATACCCATTGTATATTTACAACTGTATACACACTGCCTATCAGGAATTATGAAATGAACCCATATAAAGAGCAGTATATACTCCCTTGATTGTGGATACTGATATTACGTATATAGGTTACATTAGCAGGGAGTAATTGAAGGGGGTGTTGATCAGAGAACACTACAAAAAAATGTCTACCCCTTTCCTCAACTGATATATTAATATATGCATACAATATTTATTTATTTATATTTTTGGCATGTTTATGTAGTGTATATTGGAGGGGGTGACCCTTTGAAAGCTGTATGCAATGAAATTTCATTTTAATGTATGGCAATTAGTGTACATTCAAAGTGACAATAAAGTTGTTCTAAGTTCATTTCTCTCTTCTTTTTTTCTAATGCAATGTTTTCCGTACGGCTTGTGTAGAACTTCTTTCAGTGTTTAATCTCAGTATTTTTAAAATTCTTAAAAAGCAGGGCATATTTGGCACCTGCTTCTTCTGATTCTGTAAATTGAATTGAATTTGAATTTATTAGCGCTTATAGACCACCCCCTCTCCCGAAAGGGACTCGGGGCGGTGTACAGTCCATGTCAAAGAACAAAATTACAACGATTAAGATTACTAAATGGACAATATATATATACAAATATAAATAGATGGATAAGAGGAGGATAAAAGATGTGCAGCACTGTATTGCTAATAAATAATTAAAATAAACAGACATTAAAATCCCAATACCCAATAAAATTAAGTCTACAGAATAATCCCCTTAAAAACCAGTAAAAATATAAATGCCAGGAGATAGGCGTTGAAATTATGCCAGGCCAGCCAGTCGGAACAGGTGAGTCTTTAGTTTCTGCCGGAAGGAGCGGAAGTTGGTGATGGTTCTAATGTCGGGGGGGAGGTCATTCCAGAGGGTTGGGCCCATCACAGAGAAGGCCCTACTCCTTGGCGTCGCCCGCTGGCATTGCCTAGCAGATGGCACCAGGAGAAGCCCCTCCCTGTGAGAGCGAATTGGCCGCTGGGATGTATGTGGGAGGACGCGATCCCGCAGGTAACTGGGCCCTATGCCATGGTAGTATTAAATCATTTCCAAGGGAGAAATCGCTTCAATAATTCTTTCCACTTAGATTCTTGTTGTTACGATTTATATATTAGGTTTCATTTACTTTGAAATATGAACAATCCTTTCCCTCTTCAGATAGAAAGATGCCCAGACAAAGCAGAAGTTAAGTGATCCAACACTGTCATTCTGATGATAAGAGTTCAGTGGCATCACTAAATATGTTGATTTATTTTCAACATTTCAAGCATCATTCATTCATTCATTCATTCATACACTCAACTGAACATCAAATCAAGCTTTGACAATATACGGATGTTAAAGTTTTAATTGCTCACTTCACCTTACCTTAATTTACTACCACAATGGTGGCACTGAAAACATGATTTATGGAAAATCTGCTTGTCGGCAGCTAGGCACTCCATTGGATAAACTCTCTTTTGACAAAGTAGGCATGTTTCCTTTCCCTGAAGTTGCACTTTCTAGAAATAAATGAGATGATGTCAGTGCTATATATTGTTATATTTCTTTTCTTCAGGCTATGCACACACAAAAAAATTGCAATATCATTAGGAAACCTGAGAACCTTCACTCCTAAATAATTAACCCTTAAGCTTCCTGGGAGTCAGATGAAATAAATTCTTTGTTTCGACTAATGCCAGACTTTTTATATTTATTTGAGGACGCTTTAATATTTTCAATAAAGTGAAAGGTAAAAGAGGATGAGTGAATGACCCTTCCTTCCTTCCTTTCCTTTCCTCTTTTTCTTTCATTCATTCATTCTTTCTTTCTTTCTCTCTCTCTTTCTTTCTCCTTCCTTCCATCCTTTCCTTTTCTTCTTTCTCCTTTTTTCTCTCTCTCTCTTTCCTTCCTTCCTTTCTCCTCCCTCCCTCTCTCTTTCTTTCCATTTCCATTGCAGTGAAGGAAAACAGATGCTTCTGCCACTGGCTGCAAAATTCTGCATCTAGTGCTTGTGAGACTTTCCCATTGGAAGCGCATCCTTTCCATCTGCCTATTCACAGCAGAAGCACTTCTATTTCATGGCAAGTTTGATTAGGTACAGGAAGAACCCAAAGCATTTTTTTTTAAAAAGGATTGAATTCACAGTGTTGATCAATAATACAGATTTCTTAAAATGCAATTCACTTTGAGGAACAAGACCAGTCTTCCATGAACTGTGCTCATGAAAAACAGCGCTCTTGATCTTTTGTGGGGGTAATGCGATTTCTACCGTTTATAAAGGAATCTGCAATTTGCGTTTTTATTTTTATACCTTTACGGAAATAGGTTCATTTTGCACTGACCAAGAGTTTTATTCTTCTATTCTCCGTGTCTGAAGCTGCAGATGGTGGGTTTTGAACGTAAGCGGAGATGGTGAAGATGAAGGATTTTGAACGTAAAATCGGAGAGATAGCTGCTTGCTTCAAGCACCATTCTACTTTTCAGAGTGCTCACTGCTATTGTTTGTGAGTACACTTCCAGGAAGAGCCCTGATCCACAGCCCCATCTCATTCTTGTTTTCTAGCTCTCACAGCCTAGACTAGATTAGACTAGAATTCCCAGTCTTCTGGTTGCTAGCTTGATACCTTAGCCCAGTGTTGGCAAACCTTTTTGGCACCGAGTGCTGAAATCGGAGTGCACATGTGTATGCCGGAAACCAGAAGAGCAGCTGCCTGCTGCGCATGCGCACGCCAGGAAAATGATCTTCTGGTTTCTGGCATGTGCATGCACACCGGCCACCTGGTCTTCTTGTTTCTGTTGCTCATGCGCGTGTGAAAACCAGCTGGCTGGCTCGCATATGCGCACCAGAAACCAAAAGATAATCTTCCTGGGGCAGCTGCTTTTCCAGTTTCTGGCACTTCCGGGTGTGTGAAGACCAGCTAGATGGTGAAGCAGAACCCAGAAGAGCAACAGGCAATGGCATGTGTGCCCAGAGATGGCTCGGTGTGCCACTTCTGGCACGCGTGCCATAAGTTCGCCATCACGGCCTTAGGCATTAAATCAAACTGGCTATTCCACTTTCCCACAGATTAACATTATGTCATGAGCACTGTGAGAGATTAAAACCACTAGCCATCTTTCATTAAAATCTGGGGGAGGGGGGAATTAAAAGAAAACCCAGAAGAAATTATCTCCAATTCTCAGAGAATTTTCCCCCCAAGTGTGGTTAGGACATACTATAGAGTTTCAGATATACATTTTTAAAAAATTCTGGCAAAATTCTCCTCAAACCTGCTTCCCCTGTGCCGATTCATATTTTTCAGACGATTCTGTGCCCTGCAGGAAGACTTAATGGGCAGGAGAGGAAAGGAGGAAGGTGGGGGGGGGGTCTTATTTTGTTCCATTTGCAATTCTTGAGAGTCATCTGTTGTTGTTTTTTACAGGTATAACCTTTTAAATTTACAATGGCACTAAAAAATAACTTTGTCACCAGTCCTTGTATTTATGACCATCACAACATAACAGAATAACAGAATTGAAAGGTACCTTGGAGGCCTTCTAGTCCACCCCCCTGTCAAAGAGGAAACCCTATACCATTTCAGGCAAATGGTTGTCCAATCACTTCTTAAAAACCTCCAGTGATGGAGTGCCCACAACGTCTGGAGGCAAGTCGTTCCACTGATATTCTCCCTGTCAGGAAATGTTTCCTTAATACAATAATACAATAGTAGATTTGGAAGGGACCTTGGAGGTCTTCTAGTCCAACCCCCCGCCTAGGCAGGAAACCCTATACCTGTGATGGTGAACCTATGGCACGCGTGCCACAAGTGGCACGCAGAGCCATTTGTCAGGGCACGTGAGGCGCTGCCCTGTCAGCTGGCCAACATGCGCATGCGCGCGCTGGCCAGCTGAGTTCACCTTTTTAAAAGCTATTTTTCGCCTTCCCCAGGCTCCAGAGGCTTTATAGGAGCCTGGGGAGGGCGAAAAGAGCCCCCCTGCCCCCCCGGAGGCTTCAGGGACCGTCCCTGAAGCCTTCGGAACGCTTAAAACCACCCTCCGAGCAAACCATTCCGGTTTGCTCGGAGGGTGGTTTTAAGCACTCCGAAGGCTTCAGGGACCGTCCGAGGCTTCCCTGATGCCTTCGGAGCGCTTAAAACGACCCTCCGAGCAACCCGGAAGTCACTTCCGGTTTGCTCGGAGGGTGGTTTTAAGCACTCTGAAGGCTTCAGGGAAGCCTCTGGACAGTCCCTGAAGCCTCCGGAGGGCCTCCGGGGCGTCGGGGGAGGCTCTTTTCGCCCTCCCCAGGCTCCTATAAAGCCTCTGGAGCCTGGGGAAGGCGAAAAAATGTAAAAATGGGGGGGTCGCGTGTTTTGTACGCATGCGCACTGGGGGGGTTGCGCGTTGCATTATGGGTGCGGCACGCCCGCACTCGACCCCCCTGCGCTCCCCCCTCTTGTGGCACGCGAGCCAAAAAAGGTTCGCCATCACTGCCCTATACAGTTTCAGACAGATGGCTATCCAACATCTTCTTAAAAACTTCCAGTGTTGGAGCATTCACAACTTCTGGAGGCAAGCTGTTCCACTGATTAATTGTTCTAACTGTCAGGAAATTTCTCCTCAGTTCTAAGTTGCTTCTCTCCTTGATTAGTTTCCACCCATTGCTTCTTGTTCTACCCTCAGGTGCCTTGGAGAATAGTTTGACTCCCTCTTTAGTTCTTAGTTCTAGGTTGGTTCGCTCCTTGATGAGTTTCCATCAACTGTTTCTTGTCCTGCCTTCAGGTGTTTGGGCGAATAGATTGACTCCCTCTTCTTTGTGGCAGCCCCTTAGATATTGGACCTCCTATCAGGTCACCCCTACTCCTTATTTTCATTAAACTAGACATCCTGCAGTCCTGTGCTCATCATTTGAGAGCTGAATGCAATGACATTTAAGTTTAATGTATGCTGATTAGTGTCCCTTTAAAGTGACAACAAAGTTTTATTCTAATTCTTCTAATGTATCTGCTTCGCAACCAGTTTGTGACAGAGTTAATACCGAAGCAGAAGTAAAATCATAAATTGTGTTGTTTTTTTTTTGTTTAGTGACCATGTCTAAGGGGAAAAAAGGTCATTTGCCTGTCACGGTCACATGACTTTTTATTTAGCAACTACATCGTTTAGCCAACCAAGTTACTGGTTCCAATTGTAGTTGCTAAGCAAGGCTTCCTGTACGTGATTAGATTTGACTGTAATGTCCAGAAATTCGAATATTCCTACAAATATAACTTCTGTTACCTCTATAATTTAACAATTTTCACTGCCCTCAATACCCCCAGAACAATTTCTGATTGTCCTTTGGTCTTTGGCCTGCAAATAAAGTAGTGTATCCACCTAAGATGCACCCCTTGTGCAGAGCCTGGAACAATTGCTTCGGGTGTCACACACACCACACCCCAGTTTAAAAGGTCCCGTTCTAAAAGAAGCAATTCTGTCCTATGAAATGAACACGTGTTACTTAAAATGACACTTTGTCAAAATATGCTGCATTTACCCTAACGGCCTCATGGAGTTCTACAATAGCAGCAGCAACAACATCAACCCATAGAATATATGTTTTTAACTTGAGCAAAGCAACACATATTTGCTATAAAACATATTTTGTGAGATGTTAGTTCTTTTAATTAAAATTCAGGGAAATGATTTTATCAGCAAAATCGAAATATAGCTTTTACTTTGGGAGACCACACTTCAAACCCTCAGTATTGGTTAGCCACATGCTCAGCACATATAGTAAGCTCATGCTTTTAGAAAGGGAATAGAGATTGCTGGGAGAGAGGAAAGAGAGAAGGGGAAGTAAAAGAAGTGTTAGCTGGAGTTGTGTTACTTTCTCCTTCCAACTGTCTTTTAATTGTACAGAATGTTTTATTGCTGTGGTGCACATGCTAAAAGCTTCCTTCACACATTGCATGCTTATTTACCACTGATAAACTCTGCTTCCTCGTGGAAACTACTTCTCACTTCTGCTTCGGTAGCTTCTGACATGGTGTAGCCAAGGCTTTGAAACACTCTCTCGCTCTCCTGCCAAGTCTTCTGAAAGTTCCTTAGAAGATCTTCTGGTGAATTGGGAGCTGCAATATCTAACATGTGCCCTGAGACGACATCTTCATAGGTCGGAGGGGCCCGTTTAAAGCCAAATCCTGACTGACTTCCATCAGTGTTCTGTGTGGTGGAGGCCGCGGTTCTAGACTCAATGACAGTGTTCTCAAAAGATTCCATGCCATAGGAGCATCCGAGGGGGGACTTTGCATCAAAGCAAACCCTGGGCTCACAGGAATGTTCTTTAACAACACGCTGGTTTTGCTTCTGAGAGTTAGTTTCCTTTGATTCTCTTTGATGCTTTCCAGGACATTTTTGGAAACTATCTTTTCTGTTCTCTGACTCTTGGGAAGTTTGGCTAAGTCTGTCCTTTCTCGATCTACACCGGACTTCCTTTGACTTGTCACTCATGATACCGTTTTCAACATATTTGTTCTTGAATTTTCCCTCACTTAATGTCTGATCATTGAAAGTCTGTAACATTGCATCAGTTTTATATTTGTAGTCACTGCCAAACCTTTCAGGTAGCTCTGTCTCCTTCCTTATGTGAATCACCTGGTCAGATGCTTCATACCTATGCCTAAGCCCTTTAGGACCAGTCTTAGGTACCTCAAAACCATGTGCAATAGAAATAGAGCCTACACTTTGTCCATGGGGCTCTTCCGGAATGCTCCCACCCTTTTGAGAGACGTACATTTGATTTACTTGGGATTCTTCATGCGTCTCTTTGACTTTTGCCACTGCCTCTGCAGTTACACAGGTGTCTTTTGGAAATGGTACTTTGCAAAGGTCAAGTTGACGTGTATCAATCTTGATTTGCCGACGGAGGCTTGCAGGAGATTTAACAATTTCTGACCTTTTCTCCACAATAGGAATTGGAGTTATTGATCTAATTGGGGTTGCCCCTTGAGATAGTTTTACTGTAGCGTCTTTAAGTTTCGCAAGTTGCTCAGAACGGGCGGATGACGGATGTATCTTAGACGTTGGCGTAGTAGATCTCGGTGGAGGGGATGGTGGAACAGGAGTGCTTTCTCTTTGGATTGGAGACAATAAATCCCTGAGAGGAGATTCAACACATCTAGATTCAATTGTGATGTAAGTAGGTGAAGGCGCTCGCATTCTTAGAGATGGTGAAGAAGTTGTGATTTCTGAAAATCTGTTTGCAGTGACTTTCTGCTTTACTTCTTGGTGTGCCATGGTGTCTTTGGACATTTCTTTAGCCATCTGTGAATCTTTTCTGCTGGATCCAACAGTCACTTTAGCTATCTTCTGCGACAATCCTCTAGCGCAATGAACATTTTTTTTACACTTCAGGGAATTTGTTGAAACCATGGCTGCTTGGATTGCCTCTTCACATGAGTGAAGTATTTTGGATACTTGATCTTTAATAACCAACAATTCTTCTCTCATCTTTTCAACACTGTCTTCCCGTGCAATGTAACTTAAGTCTTGCTTCTTTTCTTGTTCGACCAGCCATTCTGGAATAACACTTAAGAACACCTGGAATGTTTTCATTCCATTTTTACTTGGCTCCATCTCAAATTCTTTCATTCTGGACAACAACTGTTGTATCTCCTCCCGTTTCCTCAACAACTCTAATATGTCTACTGAGTCTTTGTCACTTTTCTGAAGGGATCCTCTTGGTGAACTGGATGGTAGCGTTTTTTCTTGCATGGGCTCTTTTTTTGGCTCCGGTGTCTTGTGAGGGCTTTTTTTCTGTTCTGAGGTAATTTCCCAGGTATATTCTCCCTGTCCTTGTAGATTATCCTTTTCCTGAGACAAGTTTTTATTCTGAACATTTGCCTCCAAAACAAAAGTTGATTCTGGTTTGGAATGCACAGTCTGAAATTGGTTATGTATATTGATTATTTTTTGCTTAACCATTTTTTCTGATTTATTGCTAGTCATTTGTTCTTTTCTTTGAATTATTCCTTTCTCTTCTTTGAGGTGAGCAATTACCCGGCTTTGCTTTCCTTCCTTAGCTAAAGAATTATTTTCTTGCTTCATTTTGTCTTTCTCTGTTTCCTTTCTTTGAACTAATCTCTGTTTCATTTCACCAGATTCCTTATCTCCTATTTCTTGCCTGCCTTCTGCATACTTAAAAAGTGTTTTTTCCATGTGGATTTTCCCATCCACTTTCATACAATTACCTGCAGCACTTTTCTTGCTTATGCTTTCTTTCTGTTTTTCTTGAACCTGTTGCTTCACAACACCACTTGACCCTTCTTGCTTTTTATAAATCACGGAATCTCTGTGGCCTTTAGGTAAGGTATGATCACAGGCAGAAACCTGGATGGTTTTAACTTTGAAAGAGGGGTACGCTGTTTTATTATTTGGCACATGCAACTGTTCCTCCTTTTGGTATTGCTCTTTCTGGCTCATAGCATGTTCTTTGTGGGTCTGTACTTTTTCAGAAGATACACTCTGTTTTGTAAGATGTTGGGATTCATGGACTGCTTCTTTCCTGATGTGTTCTTCTGCTGAGCACTTTGAAGCCTTTTGAGACTGTTCAGCTGTGAATTGTTTTGATAAGGGCTGTGGGTCACCAGCTTCTGAGTTTATGACTTGAGGCTTCCTCTGGCATTCGGGCTCAGCAGGTGTATCTGGAACTTCGGAGGGCAGCGACCCTTCCGGAGTGATTTCATCCTGTTTATATGATTTTGGCACTGGCAGACCACCTTCTGACTCTGCCTGAGCTAATCTTCCCCAGCTTTCACTATTCCTTCTCACCTGGAGTTGACAAACATCCTTGCTTTGTTTTTGTTCCATCTCTTCCTTTTGCAGCTTGTATTTTTCTTCTGCAATCATTAGAGGAGTTTTAAATTTCCGGACATAAGGCTTAGGCGATGCTTGCGTTGCCTCTGCTGGAAGAGAAGGAGACCTAAAATGTGGAAATGTCTTATTCGACAGTGATACTTCCAGATTGATAGTATCCACAACTGATGCGGCCCTTTTAACATCCTCGTTTTTGGTGCAGACTGTCTTCTCTTTTCTTTCATGGCTAACAGTGTTCCTGAACATTGAACTTTCTGCCCTTTCTTCCACTGTATTTGTCTTATCAATCTCTTTGTGCATCTGAATAACCCTTGGTTGCATTTTTCTAGATGATTTGCACTGGCTTGCTTCTAATTCTTTCATAAGTTCTGCCTGGAGATGTTTTGTGTTGTATGGGGTCCCGCTCTGAGATTGAACTGTTTTGTCTAGGCTTTTGAAGAAACGTTCTCTCGCCTGAGGGAGAGGTGGGGGAGGCAGATGAGATGTCAATTTATTGTCACGTTTCTCTTCTGCAGTGGGTGGTGGAGGGGGAAAGCTCTCGTGCACTGACTTGACCTCTTCATTTGGTGGTGATGGTGGAGAAGGAAATCTATGTCTATCGCAAGGCATCAATAAATGAGGAGGTGGTGGCGGCAGAGGGAAGTCAACTTCAGATGAAGCCAATGGAAGTGGGGGTGGGGGTGGAGGAGGAGGAGGAGGAGGGGGGGAATCAATTTCTGACCTATCTGAGCATTTAGGATTCTTGTATGGATTCCCAAGATTTTTCACTTGAACCCTTAAGTCTTCCTCAGCACCTTCAACGTTATATTTTCCTGAATACTTCAAAATGGATTTCTCACTGCACTTTTGCTTCCTTTCAGCCTCTTTGAATTGCCTGTGCATTTCCTGTGTGATTCTGACTTTTTGATTAGTTTTCACATTCTGCTCTGATGCCATGGAAACCTGAGCTTGGCTTGCCACAACATTATTTTTCTTCCCTCTGCAAACCTCCTTTGAATGCTGTGATTGCTTTCTGTCTTGTTGCACCTCTTTTGTTTCAAGATGACCAGCCGCTTTGGAAATCAGGCCGGTTGACTGGTTGATCAGTTGCTCTGTCCCTCTGTAATTGGAGCTCTGGTGATCACATGTTGGCTGGGCCGATTTCATTTTTGTCTCACCCTGACTTCTCACATCAACATATTTTTCATTTTTATATTCATGAAAGATGCTTTGTTTTTTCCCTATCATTTGTTTTGCACTTTGCATCTCATTGGTTGCACGGTCCTTTATCAATATTCTGCTTGCCTCTGACTCCTCTGCTCTTTCATTCTTCTCAACGTTATTGCAAAAAGTAGATTGGTCAATCACATACTGATCTCTATGTCTTTTTGCTGTGACTTTATCCACAGAAGATTTATCTGCTTTTTTAGTGACTTTGTGCTGAGATTTAGGTAAGGCCTTCATATTTTTCCTCTCCATCTCATGACTCTTGGTGTTCCATCTTGGATCCAAATGGATTGCTTTGGCATCTTCTGTGAGAAAACTCTTCCTTTGGGACATCATCTCCTTCTGAAGAAATGTATCTTTTTTTTTCAAGGATTCGGTTGGGTTGACTTTGTTCTGGGCTAATTGTTGAGATGGTTTCAGTAACCTTTCCTTACTTTGTTTTGCTTGGGCCTCTGTGAATCTTTGGTATTGCCTTGTTTCTTCGGAGGTATCCAGCAAGCTCTCTATAGCAGTTTGAGTATTGCCTCTGACAACTTCTTTGTCTGTTTCCCAGAAAGATTGCTGGACTGCTTTAAAAGGTCTTAGTGTGGATTCAAGGTCACGTTGGACAACCTCTTCTCTCCAGATTTCATTTTTTGTTGGTATTGTTTTCTCCAGAGATTCAATGGTCTGTTTAATATCACCAGGAACGACCTCTGGTTTTTCTGTCTCTCTTGGTTGATGAACTGATTCTTGAAGAGACTTCAAAATTGCATGGATGTCAGCTTTTGCAATTTCTTCTTTCTCCGTAACAGTAGTCTGATTTATAGCCTGACTCAGGGAATTCAAAGTTGTCTTCAAATCCCCTTTTATAATTTCTTCTTTGTCTACGTGACAGGATGTATCTTGTGGCTCAGTCGTGAAGATTTTAAGGGCATTACAGACATCGCCAGGAATTATGTCAGCTTCGTTAACTGTCCGCTGTATTTGAGACTTCTTTTTCTTTAGCAATAGTTTAGTGCCTTCAACATCTCCCCCTACTATTTCCTCTTCCTCGTCTTGATTTTTTCTAGCAAATGCTTCATTCATCTCTGACTGGAGTAATTTCAAATAGTCCAAAGCTCCAGCTTCTATGCATGTTGTAAAAAACTGAACGTTGCCCCTTTCTGAATCATCTATTTTAGGTCTTTCTGCTATTTCATGATTCATTACAGAAGAGAGAAGACTGTGAATGGTGCGCTTTACATCACCGCCTATAACTTCATCTTGTTCGGTTTTATTGCTCTCTTTTTTGTGGAAGAGAGAATAGATTGTCATATTAACATCACCCCTTTCACTTTCCTGAATTAAAATCCCATGTTTCACAAAACGATCCTGATTAAACAGGTTTTTAATGGCTTGCTGTATATCGCCTCTCACTACCTCTTCTTTTTCAACAAGTACCGCTGTTGAGCTATTCATCAGTTGCTTTTTGGTCAAATCTACATTGCCCTTTTCATCTTCATTTACTTTACTTTCCCTTTCCAGAGTACTTGGTTTGGACAGGAGGTTTATCATGATGTTGGCTAAATCCCCTTTAATAATCTCTTCCTTTTGTACTTCAGGAGCTTCCTGATTCATCAACCTATATTTTGCCATTCGGACGTCTCCAATTTCATCTGCCTCCAAAATGATCCCATGAGTCTCAACAACTTTCTGTGAATAAAGTTCCTTTAAAGTTTCTTTCACGCTTTTCCCAACAATTTCTTCCTTTTCAATTCTACTCTCATTAAATTCGTGGAAAGGCGTGGTTTCAAAAAGCCATGTGGTGGTTTTTACATCGGCCTGTGGAATTTCCTCCTTATCTATTTCTGTATCAGACTCATCATTTTCTTTAATGGCATCTAAAGGCTGGTTTTCAAAGAGCCATACCGCATGCTGAACATCCCCCTCCTGGACTTCCTCCCTCGTTACTGTCTGGATGTCTTTGTATTCCGAATCTTCCCCTCTAATTTCATCAATAGTGTGTGTTTCAAATAGCCAAGAACATGTTTTAACATTGCCTTGTTGTATTTCGTTGACATTCACTGTTCTTACATACTTGTCCCTCTGGGTTTCTTCAGATTCAAATAATTTCTTGTTGCCTTTCACATCACCGCCCTGGACACTGTTCACTGTGGGGACAAAGAACTTCTCCTCGTCTGAAATCGTGTCCAATGACTGTGTTTCAAATCGGTACCTAACTGAGCTAACATTTCCTTTCTGGATATCTTCCTGGGTGACTGATTTTATAACGTACACGTTTTCAGACTCATTTATTGAGCCCAAAGGCTTAGTTTCAAACAGCCACCGGGTCCCCCGTACATCTCCATGGAGGACTTCTTCCTTCTTCACTGTAGTCACCTCATGATAGTATCCTTCTTTGTCCTGGATTGCATAAAGTGGCTGGGTCTCAAAAAGCATTTTGTAGCTTTTCACATCCCCCTTTGTTATCTCTTCGTGGTTGATGGTTTTCTTTGTATTTTCCTCCATGGCATTTTCATCTTTAATCTGGTCCAGAGAAAACGTCTCAAATATGAAGCAGCCATTTTTCACATGCCCATCTTGTACATCTGTAACTGTTTGGGCTGAGGTCCTTTCTTTTTTGTCCTCTGAAATTTCACCAAGGGACCGATTTTCGAAAAGCCAACAGCAACGCAAAATGTCTCCTTTTTGTATATCTTCACTTGGTATGGTTTTAATTTTGTTCAGGACTTCCTCTGAGTCGATACTGAGCGAGTCTAATGGTTGGGTCTCAAATTTATATTTCATAGTAGAGACATCTCCAGGCTGGATATCGATTTCCACAATTCGCTTGAATTCATTGTCCTCTTCTTCTCCTCGTATGTTCTCTAGCTTTTCTGTCTCAAAAAGGAAACACGCTGTGCGGACATCACTGCCTTGGATATCTTCCTGCTCAACCATGTGCAGCTTAGCTGTTTCTGATTCCACCCCGATCGCATCAAGAGATTGGGTTTCAAAGAGCAAGGTGCATGTTTTCACATCTCCTCTCTGTACTTCGTCGGTGTTTGTTACCGTTGTCTCTTTCTCATACAGAGATTCCATTGGCTGAGTTTCAAACAACCACTTGCACATCCTGACATCCCCCTTGACCACTTCCGTAACTTCCGTCTGTTGTTCACTTTCTTCGTCTTCTACGTTGCTGAAATATTTAATAGCGTCAAGAGGCTGAGTTTCAAACAGCCATTTTGCTGTCTTCACATCACCCGACTGGACTTCTTTTGAGGTTATCCCTTTGATGATCTCCATTTTCTCAATGCTCTCATCAAATTGGTCGATGGGCCTTGTTTCAAAAAGCCACCTGCAGTTCCTGACATCGCCTCGGATCACCTCTTCTTGACGAATTGTTTTAACTTGATGGTATTTCCCAAGATTATCCTGGATGGCGTATAATGGGGTTGTTTCAAAAATGTCTTTATTCAATTTTACGGCACCTCTTGTTACGCCTTCCACATGTATTTTGTGAGAGTCATTCCGTTTGCTTAACCAACACGTTTCAAATGCATGCTTACAGCTGCTCACGTCTCCCTTGTCAATTTCCTCCAGTTTCACAGTTCTTATGAATTCTTTTCTTTCTTCCCTAATCTGTTCAAGAGGTTTCGTCTCGAAAATCCATTTCTGATGCCTCACATCGCCTTTCTCTTCCTCGGTGGCAGCCATTTTTTGAAGTTTTTCAACCTCCGGGCTGTCTTTCAACAGGTCCATTGGCAATGTTTCAAATAGGTGTTTAGTAGTGTTTACATCTCCTCCAATGATTTCTACGGTGGGCGAAATATTTTGGTCTTCGTTTTCTTTTAAGGTATCGAGAGGCTGAGTCTCGAAGAGCCAACATTTTCTGCAGACGTCGGCTCCCAGTATGATTTCTTTTTCTGCAGCAGGTTCCTCACACTCTTTAATAGTATCTAAAGGCTGAGTTTCAAATAACCATTTTGCCCGGCTCACTTCCCCTTTCATGTTTTCCTCCATGGAAATTCCACGGACAACTTTGATTTCCATGGAATCTTTGTTGATGACATCCAGTGGCTGAGTTTCAAACATCCAATGGACAGTTTTAACATCTCCTTTCTCCAGATCTTCTCGGTGGACTGTTTTAATTTCTAGCATTTGGCCTAAATCGTTTCGAATAACATACATCGGCAGCGTTTCAAAGTGCCTTATACTTCTCTTCACATCGCCTTTAATCTCCTTTAGTTCTGATCTCAGTTGCAGGAGCTTAGCTTCATCTACTGAATAAAGCTGCCCAAGACTATCCAAGTTCTGGGTTTCAAACATATATTTCACTGTTTTGACATCTCCACCGGTGATTTCCTCGACCGAATTTTCATTTAGCTCTTCTTCCTGCTCATGGTGAATTTTGTTCATCGCATCCAGTGGCTGAGTTTCAAACATCCAGGTGCCTGTGCGGACATCTCCTCGGGCCAAGTCTGGTATTCGATCTGCAGCCCCTGCGTCGTCTGAAAAATTTGCACTCAGTGCATCTATGGGTTGTGTTTCAAACATCCAAGTCGTATACTTAACGTCTCCCCCAGCAATGATTTCTTGACCTGCAATGGTTTTAACATTGTCCTGGTCGGAAGACTCGTCCTTTATTGAATCCAGGGGCTGATTTTCAAAAATCCACTTCATGGATTGGACCTCTCCCTTTAGGATCTCATCCCATTCTAAATTTTCTCTTTCTGGACTCATGCTTTTTTGAGGGCTGTTTTCTGAGTTTTCAAATACTTGTTTAGCCTGAAGGACCTCTCCTCCTATGGAGTGCTCTATTTCAGTGTTGCTACCACAGACGATGTCAGAAATATCCTTGAAGTAATCTTTTTCTAAATTCTTTCTTAATTCAGGGTGAATGTGTTTGTACAAACGGTTTAATTCATAAAGATTTCTTTGCCTGGAATATAAATCCTTGGGGAGAACTTGCTTGGATGGAGAGAGAGGGGGTTCAGGGGACTGGGAAAACTCTGTCATTTCAGAGGGAACCTGTAGTAAATCTGGCGATGGTGGAGGTGGAAATTTCTCTGTACTCCCATACTTTAGAAACTTATTACAGTCTGGGGTTGAGGCACCGGATGTGTGCTCTGTTTTCCTTGCCATATACGTTCCCTGTCCTCTATTCGTAGAAGTAGCTTCAGTAGAAGAATGAAAATTGGCAGAAGGCCACACCATTTCTTGATATCCATTTTCAATCTTTAGAAGAGAAAATAATATACCTTTAAATTCATTTTCAGAGGATGTGCTTAGATTTCTACTATACAGTTGACCCAATGTTTTAAAGAGCCAATCAACAAGAGTTCAGAGACAGCTTTTGCAAAATATCCTTCAATATCAAGTTGATTTCACATATTCTATGGTGGTCCATGCATAATCCGACTCACCTGAAACTGTAGCAGTTTGAGAAATCTATACTAGAATGTGCAGATACCAGTTTTAGATAGTAAAATTCTCTGCTTTTATCTCATAGTAAGAAAGGCAGCAGTCATGAGCTTACACTTTTTAAAAAAAATAAGAATTGGAAAGTAACAGGATACAAAGTAAACTAGCAAGGAAAAGATTTTAGCAAAACAGAAAAATTATTTTAAAGAGCTATACTCTACTTATAGATTGGAATTGATCAAAGTCTATGAGAGACAGTGAGAGAATGTACTAGCCCATTGGAGCCAAAGGTTGTGCTCAAGGACCCCAGTATTGGCAAAATAGCAATAGCACTTAGACTTATACACCACTTTACAGTGCTTTACAGCCCTCTCTAAGCAGTTTATAGAGTCAGCATATAGCCTCTCAACAATCTGGGTCCTCATTTTATCCACCTCGGAAGGATGGAAGGCTGAGTCAACCTTGAGCCTGGTGAGTTTTGAACTACCAAATTGCAAGCAGCAGGCAGTCAGCAGAAGTGGCCTACAGTACTGCACTCTAACCGCTGCGCCACCATGGCTCATAATGATGTAAGAGTGGATGAACAATTCAAAGGATGTCATGGAACGGTTCAAAGTCTGCCATGGTTTGTCTAAACTCCGAGCATTGTTGGAATCTCAGAACTCAAAAGCAAGCTTGTCTCATCAGGTCTCACTACTATGTTGTACTGAGACAAGAACAGTCAACATTTAATATCTCAGGTCCAGGTAATCCTCAATTTACAAGCATCTGTTTTGTGTCCATTCAAAATTACAACAGCCCTGGAAAAATGGCTTATGTTCACACATACAACAGCCCAGGGTCAAGGGCTAAAAATCCAGGCACTTGGCAACTGCCATGTATTAACAATGATTGTCTCATCTAAGGCCACGTAATCACCATTTGCAACCTTCCCAAATGGCTTCCAACAAGCAAAATCGATGGAGAGTCAAGAGTCGCTGAATGATTTTGTAATTAACTTAACAACTACACTGATTTGGTTAACAACCATGGCGCAAAAAAAATTGTAAAATTGGGCACGATCACTTAACAACCATCTTGTTTAGCAATGGTCCCAATTGTAGTTATAAGTTGAGGGCTACCTGAATTGTTAGATTTCAACTTCCCACAACACAAGAAACATAGCGGTTGGTGAGAGATGCTGAAAGCTCAGGCAACATTGTGGAAGGTCCATTTCTGTAGTAAAGTCTTGTCAGGAATAATAATAATAATAATAATAATAATAATAATAATAATAATAATAATAATAATAATAATAATAATAATATTTGAATTTATTAGCCGCTCCCTTTCCAGACAGGACTCGGGGCGGCGTACAATGGAGCATATAGAACATAAAACATGTGTACAAACACATAAACATACATATATACAAAGACACACATGCACGGAGGAGGTAACAAATTACATCACATTTAGACAGTTAAAAATCACCATTAAAATACCCCCAATTGTAAGAAACCCAATGTAAAATTAAAATTTAAAATTTAAAAGACAGTCAGGAGGAGTAAAAAATTACGGTTGAGCCAGGCCAGATAATTGAAAGAGGTGGGTCTTCAGCTGTACACGGAAGGAGCGGAGATCGGAAGTAATCCTGATGTCACGGGGGAGGTCATTCCACAGGGCTGGGCCCATCACAGAGAAGGCTCTGCTCCTGGGTGTCGCCCCCCGACACTGTTTGGCGGACGGCACCCGGAGAAGTCCCTCTCTGTGTGAGCGAATTGGTCGTAGGGATGTGTGGGGCAGGATGCGATCCTGCATGTAACTAGGTCCTGTGCCATGAAGCGCTTTAAAGATCATAATCAAAACCTTGAAACGCACTCGGTAGACCACAGGAAGCCAGTGCAGCTCGCGCAGGAGAGGTGTTACAGGGGAGTATCTAGTCCTCCCCATAATCACCCGCGCGGCAGCGTTCTGGACCAACTGTAGTCTCCGAGTGCATCTCAAGGGAAGCCCAAGGAAAAATAGTTGCCAGCCTCCGTCTGGCTTGCAAAAAAATTAAACAATAGCATCATTGGACTCAGGATGCTCTTCGTTAGACAGATTTGTTTGTTTGCCAAAACTTGCAATCTAACTATTATATAAATATATTTTATGTATTTTATCATAACTTTATTGCTACTGCTACTCAAAAATACAGAGATCAGAGCACACTGTGAGCACACTGGCCCACATTAAAAATCAAATATTTTTGCCTGCTCTCAAGAGAAAGCGTATATCTATCCAAGCACATATATAATTCGGGTCTTTTCCTGTGTAAGATTGAGATTGTCTTGGCAACATTTCGGCGAAGTCTCACTCGCCATCTTCAGGCTGGTGTTTTTGGCTTAAAGCGTAGCCAGAGCTGCCATCTTTCTATAAATCTTGGTGTGTGTGTGTGTGGAGTGCTGGCATTGTTTCAGTAAGTGGATTGATTGGCTGTGTGGCAGTATCATGATTGGTAGATTGGTGCTGATTGGTGCTGGCTGTGTGTCCATTGTTGTTTCGTGTTGTAATGGCTTGGGTGGTAGGTAGGGCTCGTTTGTTGACTAGGGCTGGTTTCCAGATGTCTTGCAGGTGGGAGGCATCGTCAAATTTATTCATGTTGTGGGGGTGTTTCTCTATTTCGATAGCTTTCGATATATATATTTACATAGATGCACATATGTATTTATCTCTGACCTTGATCTGCTTTGGAGCTGTTCCATTTTCTCGTCCAGAATGAAATGTCTTTCCTTGGGTAGTTTTCTCAAAGTGCTGTTTCAAACATTGTGTAGAGATCTTCGGAATCTCCTCTTTCACAGAAGCATTGACTCCTACGACATGACAAGAAAACCAAGAGGGTTTTAAAATAGTCAGTTGAATTAGGTTTAGTCACTTTAGGGATGCCTTATGACCTCCTGAAGTTAGGCTTTCCATCCTACCCTGTGTATTCTCAGACCTCTACCTATGTTCCATGATAGACCAATGTGCTACTGTTTAAAAAGTAATTCATCATGCAGTATGGGGGAAAAAAGCATAGCTCAAAAGTCTCCATCTTTCAAGAGGGAGGAAGAGAGAAGGAGAAAAAGAAGAAGGAGAAGAAAGAGAGAGAGAAGATGGAGAAGAAGAAAGAGGGAAAGGAGGTGGAGAAGGAAGAGAGAGAGGAGGAGGACGAGGAGAAGGAGAGAGAAGGAGAAGGAAGAGGAGAAGGAGGAGAAAAAGAGAAGAGAGAGAAAAGGAGAAGAAGAAGAAGAAGAAAGAGAGTGGATGAGAAGAAGAAGAAGAGAGATGTGGATGAGGAGAAGAAGGAGAGAGAGAGAGAGAGAGAGAGAGAGAGAGAGAGAGAGAGAGAGAGAAACGCTTTAAAGACTTTGCAGAATTCTGCAACATGCTCAACTGAAATATGTTTATTCAATAAATTGCAATACCAAAACATGACTAAAGGTCTTAGTCTAATACCAAACTTCTCACAAAGGAAGCTCAAATCTTGGCTCTAATGATTATGTACGTTAATCTATAAAAGCATTACTGAAGGAATTGTTTTCCTATAAGGATGAAGAGTGAATTTAATGGGCCTTTAAGGTAAGGACTTACTTAAGGTAAGTCTAGTCTTGTCATTTTTAACATTTGTATGTCATATAATAGGCAGAAAAAACATCCTTCAGATGTTGTGGACCACTTCCAGCATTTTCTGCTGTTATATTTATCTACATGCAAAGGGAATTTGGGATTTCTGAGTGATGCCATGGCACCTGCATATTATAGAACTTCCGTTTAACATTGTGATGACAGCATCTGTTATCGTTAAATGCTGCTCAGTTGTTCAGTGCACATATCTGATACAAAAATGGTTACCGTGAAAGCAAAACCAAAAAAAAAAAGAAAAAAAAAGAATTTGCTTCAACTGGTGAAAGTTATTGTGTTTCCTTTGAAGATTGTCTAGCAAACAATATGCTTAAAATGGATTCATACAGAAGTGGTAAGCCGTGTGCGTTGTTTGTTTTTCAGCTTAGCAACAAAGTGTGAACTGACCCATTATGGCTTAGCATTCTGTGGAAATCGGTTCACAGTCCTTGTCTAACAAACAATAAAATCCTGGCTTAGAATTATGTATGTTCTCAGCCATGGTGTATTATACTGATGTCTTTATTCGTCTAACGGTTATCTTAATCTCAAGCTGTGCCTTAACTCCCCATTTAGTGTTTTACTTCTACCTCCATTTAATTTCCTGTATCCCTTATGGAAATCGCTGAAAACCGTATTATTGCAACCCAGACAGCAGGTATGCATAGCACATTTAAACTTATAATTGGTAACTTTACACACATTGCTCTTCACATCAGTAGGATATGTGCATTGTCGAATAGAGCAAGGCTAATAAACGGGCAAACATGAATATAAATGTCATTTATTCATTCTTCATGGCATGACCTGTCCTGACTTCAGAGGATGCGATTTAATGAAATTTCCAGTGTGTAACTTTGGGTCTATTTTCTAATCAGCACAATATGAATAGAATATTTGCTGGGTGAGCTGTTTATAGATTATTTTAATTCTCAACAATATTTTTTATCTAATACCCGGCATTGCCCGGGTATTTATTTATAGGGGGGAAATGTCCAGAACAAACGTAATTTCTAATGTTGGATTTTTCCCCTTACCAGAGGGAGCCCCCTTGTCGAGTACTGTGAAGCCATTATCATGGCAACTCCACTGCACTGTACAGTAGAAGCCATTTTACAGCAGTACAGTAGAAGTCATTTTAAGGCACAACAGGCTGTATCTTAATAGAACACACACCCTGAAGGATTTTATTGGTACCTTACCCCCACATTATTTTTTTTCAGAGAGTAAGTCATCTGTGTACCAAGTTTGATTGAAATTGCTCTAGGCGTTCCAGAGTTATGCTGGAACATACACACACATAGCCATTTATATATATATAGAAGATAACTTAGATCTTACCTGTTCTATCAATATTTTGAGTGATGGTAGACATTTTCTTGGCCTCCATGGAAGCTTGCCCCTGATGGGAAACCTGGGCCAAAGAAATATAACTGGTGTCAAGAAAAATGAACGCCTTGTCTTCTACATTTTGTGTGACTCGGGGGATGGGTGGGTGTACAAGTAAATGCATGCTTTAGGATGTGGATAATAAGATCTCACTTCCCATCAAGAGTTTTCTACGGTCAGATCTCAATAGATCAAATGTCAGCACTGCCACAAATTCATAAAGTCATAATCCTCTCAATTTAAATGCATATACCTATTTTGAAAATACATTCCATGATTGGCTTTTTAAAAAAAGCAGCCTCCCAAACCTTCTTGACACTAATGGATTCGGTAACACTGAATAGTGTCAGGGTTCCAAGTAACATCCGCAACGAAGGAAGACTCCAAGGCTTGAGTTTCCTCAGAGTTCCATTTTATTAGAGATGTCATATTGGCACATCTGAGAAAACCCGAATCTGAAAGTTTCCAGGTTTTCCCCACCAAAAAGAAAGCTCAAGTCCCTGCCCACCACCCACATGTCAGAGCAAAATGTCCTTGACTCACTGAGAAAGCAATATTATTTTGACTATATCTACCTCACTCCATATATTTCCCCCTCGCAGTTCCCCCACAGCAATAAATGTGGCAGGCCTGAAGGCCTAATGCAAAAGATGGCTTTCAGGCCTAACAAATGGATTGGCCCAGTGAACTATTTTTTTCCTCTTCTTCCTGGAGTTAGGATACTAGGACACAAGGTGCATAAGGGCCAGAACTGGGATTTGTGGAGGCATTAAGCACCTCCCCATAAAACCTTCTTCATATTTTGAGAATGACTTCTTGCTACCTTTATGATCCAATTATGCCAGACAATTTCATAGCTGCACTGAGAGAATTAACATTAATCTGACTGGCATGCTAGTTATGGAGAGACCCAACATTTTCAATCAGATGTACGGTATATTGTCAGATAAAAGGTATAGGGTTTCCTGCCTAGGCAGGGGGTTGGACTAGAAGACCTCCAAGGTCCCTTCCAACTCTGCTATTGTATTGTATTGTATGTCCTCACCTGGCCTTTGAACAGTATACTAAGGACTTTGTTCCGAAGATCTGATAAAAGCATAGCAAAGAAATTTGAAAAGCCAGGATAAAGACTCCATTGGCTTTGTTTTCACTGACATTTAAATACGTACAAAACTTTGTAGTAGCTGTATTTAATTACTTTCTGTGTGATTAATGTTTCCCCCTTCTGTTAAAAATGCTAAGTGAAAATCTTTGGAAGGGTTACACTCCGGGCTTCAGGGGCTGTGGGTAGGAAGAATTCTGTTTTAAATGAATGCAGCCAAAGGGCAATTTTGTACTGCAAGGGAGTCCAAAAGAGTTGAGGTATAAACTACAGTTGTGTAACCTACACCTTTAAAAAAAAAATTGGTCACATGAATGTTTTGTCTGCATGAGTGTAATCACCATCTTGGCTTCTTTAACTCCCTTTCTGTAGTTTCTTTCTAGATCTGTCTGTCTGTCTGTCTGTCTGTCTGTCTGTCTGTCTGTCTACCTACCTACCTATCTATCTATCTATCTATCTATCTATCTATCTATCTATCTATCTATCTATCTATCTATCATCTATCATCTATCTATTTATCATCTATCTATTTATCATCTATCTATCTATCTATCTATCTATCTATCTATCTATCTATCTATCTATCTATCTATCTATCATCTATCATCTATCATCTATCATCTATCTATCTATCTATCTATCTATCTATCTATCTATCTATCTATCTATCTATCTATCTATCTATCTATCTATCTATCTATTTATTTATATTTGGTGCTTCTAGACCGCCCCCTCTCCCGAAAGGGACTTGGGACGGTGTACAGTCCATAGAAAATATAACAAAATACAATAAAAGTGAAAAATGTACAGTTTGGAGGAGGTTAAAATACAATTAAAAGAACTGTACAAAGCTAATATAAATATGAGTTTTAAATCCCTAAAACAGACACAACAAATTAAAAAACCCCTAAGATAACCAGATGAAATACATTTGCCAGGAGGGACAGTTGTAATTATGCCAGGCCTGCTAATCGGAACAGGTGAGTCTTCAATTTTTGCCAGAAGGAGCGGAGGTCAGAAGTAGTTCTAATGTCGGGGGGGAGGTCATTCCAGAGGGTTGGGCCCATCACAGAGAAGGCCCTACTCCTTGGTGTCGCCCGTTGGCATTGCCTAGTGGACGGCACCAGGAGAAGCCCCTCCCTGTGTGAGCGAATTGGCCGCAGGGATGTATGTGGGAGGATGCGATCCCGCAAGTAACTAGGTCCCGTGCCATGGAGCGCTTTAAAGATGGTAATCAGCACCTTGAAACGCACCCGAAAAACCACAGGTAGCCAGTGCAGCTCGCGCAGGAGAGGTGTTATGTGGGAGTACCTCAGCGCGGCTGCGTTCTGAACTAACTCCGCAGTCTCCGGGCGCGTCCCAAGGGCAGCCCCATGTAGAGAGCGTTGCAGTAATCCAGGCGGGACGTCACCAGCGCATAAGTGACCATGCGTAGGGCATCCCGGTCCAGTAGGGGGCGCAATTGGCGCACCAGGCGAACCTGGTGGAACGCCCCCCTCGCCACGGCTGCCACATGGTCATCCATTGACAGCCGGGCATCAAGGAGGACGCCCAAATTGCGCGCCTGTTCCACAGGGGGCAATTGTTCGCCCCCTATGGCCAGCGATGGAATCAGCTGGCTGAACCGAGGTGCCGGTAGCCACAGCCACTCAGTCTTGGAGGGGTTGAGTTTAAGTCTGTTGTCCCCCATCCAGACCCCGACGGCTTCCAAGCACCGGGACATCACTTCGACAGCCTCGTTGGGGTGGTTTGGGGTTGAAATATACAGCTGAGTATCATCAGTGTAGAGGTGATACTCAACCCCAAAACCACGGATGATCTCACCCAGCGGCTTCACATATGTGTTGAACAGGAGAGGCGAGAGGACCGACCCCTGTGGCACTCCACAAGTGAGTGGCCTCGGGGTCGACCTCTGTCCCCCTGTCAACACACATTGCCTCCGGTCGGAGAGGTAGGAGCCGAACCACCGCAAAACGGTACCTCCGACTCCTATCCCCTCCAACCGGCGCAATAGGATACCATGGTCGATGGTATCAAAAGCCGCCAAGAGGTCTAATAGGACCAGGATAGAGGAACAACCTCTATCTTTGGCCCTCCAGAGATCATCCACCAACGCGACCAAGACTGTCTCTGTGCTGTGCCCGGGTCGGAAGCCGAACTGGCGTGAGTCTAGATACTCGGATTCGTCAAGGTGTCGTGGAAACTGCTGTGCCACCACATTCTCAACAACCTTCGCTAGAAACGGAAGGTTGGAGACTGGACGATAGTTAGCTAGCTCCATTGGGTCGAGTGAAGGCCTCTTAAGTAAGGGCCTCACCACCGCCTCCTTCAAGGCGGTTGGTAAGGATCCCTCACCCAATGAGGCATTCACCAGGCCCAGAAGCCAGCCTCAGGTCACCTCCCAAGATGCCAGTACCAACCAGGAGGGACACGGGTCCATTAAACATGTGGTGGGTCGCAGCCGTCCACGCAACCTATCCAAATCCTCGGGGGCAACAGAATCAAACTCCTCCCAAGATGGTCTCACAAGACTCGCTGTTGGCGGCCCGTCCGGTCCACTGAGGATAGATAGATAGATCTATCTATCATCTATCTATCTATCTATCTATCTATCTATCTATCTATCTATCTATCTATCTATCTATCTATCTATCTCTATCATCTATCTATCTATCTATCTATCTATCTATCTATCTATCTATCATCTATCTATCTATCTATCTATCTATCTATCATCTATCTGTCTATCTATCTATCTATCTATCTATCTATCTATCTATCTATCGTCTATCTATCTATCTTCTATCATCTATGTATGTATGTATGTATGTATGTATGTATGTATGTATCTATCTATCTATCTATCTATCTATCTATCTATCTATCTAGCAATCATCTATCTATCTATCTATCTATCTATCTATCTATCTAGCAATCATCTATCTATCTATCTATCTATCTATCTATCATCTATCTATCTATCTATCTATCTATCTATCTATCTATCTATCTATCTATCATTATCTATCATCTATCATCTATCTATCATCTATCTATCTATCTATCTATCTATCTATCATTATCTATCTATCTATCTATCTATCTATCTATCTATCTATCTATCTATCTATCTATCTATCTATCATCTCCCGCTCAAATCTATCATCTATCTATATCGCCTGCCTGCCTGCCTGCCTGCCTGCCTGCCTGCCTGCCTGCCTGCCTGCCTGCCTAGCTAGCTAGCTAGCTAGCTATCATCTAGCTATCTATCATCTATTTACAAATAACTCAAACAGCAAACATGTGGTTAATACCACTTTATAATTCCTTGGTAAGGCCACACTTGGAATACTGTATCCAGTTTTGGTCGCCACGATGTAAAAAAGATGTTGAGACTCTAGAAAGAGTGCAGAGAAGACAACAAAGATGATTAGGGGACTGGGTCAGGATCAGACTCCTAGCAGTGAGCAGTGAATTAGCCCTGCAGTACTGCCTTCTAACCACTGCGCCATCACGGCTCATTCGAACGGAGCATGAGTATTTAGGGCTGAGGATGCTTCACTGTTGGGTGAACAGTTGCAAGATTATAATATAATGACAGTCTGGCAGCACAAGGTGGAATGGCTACACAAGGGCAGTGTCTCACTGCTGGAGAAGCAGAAGTGGGCTAGTTACAGCAGTTGATTGGCACAGGGGCTACAACTGGAATGGAGGAAAGTGCTGGGGATGATATGATCTGCAGGGCTCCAATGGGATCAGGTTGGCAAATTGAATTAAATCTGGATAACATGGGTGGGAATTTGAGATGGATTAGGCCCAGGAGGAAGGCAGTACTGTCCATTCTTGTCCTCGGGAAGGCTTTGGTGGCTGACGCTGACACCAGGTCAGACATAAAGTCTAGACTTGCCTTATATTAGTTTGGTTGGAATTGCTGACAAATTGCTAACATGCTTTCTTTAATCATTGTTGGAAAAAAAGGTTACTCAATGATATTATTATATTCCTACTGTTGTTTGTGAGATGGACTGTGAGACCAGAGTGGTATTCACTTACTTTCCCTACCGGTTTGCAAATGTGAGCATCAGTTTGGGCAAACCGGTTTGAACTGTCTGAATACCACCTCTGTGTGAGACTATAAAGGTCCTGAGATATAGGCCATTGTTAACGTTACAGATAAAAATTAGGACTCGCTTTCAATTTCTGCAAACAAAAAAGCAAAAGAAGAAGAAGAAATAATATTTATATATGGCATTTATATGGCCACCCATCTCAGTCACATGACCCTGGGTGGCTAACAATATTTAAAGACAGAATTAAAACAATGCAACAAAATACCTACATTAAAAATCTCTCAGGTTATAGCAGAAGCTACTATCTTTAGATTTCCACTCCTGTCTCCCAGGCTAGCCATCAATTCTCATATATACTCCTTTGATCTGCATTAAGACAATTTGCACTTTTAATTTTTCAGCCCCTGCCTCAAATTTAATTATGCCCCTTTGAATTAGGAAGAACAATCTGTTGCCTTTCCAGCAATCTATCGCTTTTTAAGTGAACGCCTAGGTCCAGTCAAATACAATAAAACCTTGAGTTTTGCCTTGGTTTTTAGAGGCAGCGCTCGCTATCCTCTGGAGAAGAAAAAGAAAGAAAGAAAGAAGATCTGTTAAAACCTGAAATTCAGAATGTGTTTGTGCCTTTGATCATTTTATGTCTCCATGGAAAATGAGGGAAGGTTCAGAAGGAGGGTTTGAGTAGGTGGAAATAAGAGAGAGAGAAAACGCCTGGGAAATGGGGCTGGGAGGGGGGGGCGAAAGAAAGAAAAATACATTTAGGACAACTCAGCACAGCGCAACCAAAATAGATTTATAGCTTTCTATTGTGAACAGAAGCAAGATTTTGAATAATTGTTTATGAAAGCATACAGAAGCCATGCCGGAAATTGCACAAAGCACAACATAATGCTTCAAGAAGAGTGGTCAGTGTGAGATTGTTAAACGGTTCTGTGAAGCACTTGTTTCCTTAGAATAAATCTCAGTGTGGCCTGCGTGGACTTGTGACTCCTTAACTAGTGTGATTGTGATTGCAGGATCAGTGACTGAGCTGCACTGCAAATGTATTGCTGAAGCAGCAGCTGCTCTTAGTACTACTACTACTAAGGTAAAGGTTCCCCTCACACATATGTGCTAGTCAGTGACGTGCGGTGAGGTTTATGACTGGTGAGGCACTGACACAGTGCTGGGTTTCAAATATTTTTAGACTTGTGGACTTCAACTCCCAGAATTCCACAGCCAGGCATGCTCAGTTCCAATTTAAAGCGACAGCATTTGTTTTTCTCCTTTGCTCCTTCTTTCTTTTTCTTTTTCTTCTCCTTCCCCTCCTTCCTCCCTCTCTCCCTTCCTCCCCCTCTCTCAAACACACACACACACACACACACAGAAGTTGGATTGGACTATCTCTCCTACCCCTTCCCTCTCTCACTCACTCTCAAACAAACCCCCCCCCCCCACACAAAAGTTGGATTGGATATCTTTTCCAGTGGCTTGAAAGCAGCTCCTCTGCCATCCCCCCCCCATTCCCCTGCTGCCTTTCCCAAACACCTCCACCATTGCAAATGCAGCCTGCTGTCTGGGTGGGAAATGCCTGGAACACAATATAGCCCACCCACCACCTCCTGCTGGCAGGCTGGGGTGAGAGGAGAGGCAGAGAAGCCGGAGGGGGGCCGATCCGAGCCTTCCAAAAGAAAGAGGCTGGGGGGAAGTGTGTGTACTACAGCATGGCTCTTTGCCTGGCTTCCTGCCACCTCCTGTGGTCTCCTCAGTGCTCGCTTGTGCTCTCCCTCCCCAAGTGTAGTTTGATTTGGCTCTTTGCCTGGCTTCCTGCCTCCTCCTGTGGTCTCCTCAGTGCTCACTTGTGCTCTCCCTCCCCAAGTGTAGTTTGATTGCAGGTGGAGCCACGTTGCCTTTTCAAACTTGTAATCAGTGAAGCTGGGCTAGATTTTTATATAGTTTTATCCAGCTGTGTGTGTGTGAGAGAGAAATGAATTGGGGCCTGGGGAGGAAGTCACTACACTTGGGGAGGGAGAGCACCAGTGAGGTTAAGCAGAGTCATCCAGGTGAGGCAGCAACTAGCTCAGCTTTTTCCTTTTACTTTTTTTTTTCATGATGAGAGTGGTGAGGCTGTGCCTCACTTGCCTCACCTGACTGCACGTCACTGGTGCTAGTCATCCCCAACTCTAGGGGGTGGTGCTCACCTCCATTTCAGAGCCGAAGAGCCAGCGCTGTCCAAAGACGTCTCCATAGTCATGTGGCCGACATGACTAAACGCTGAAGGTGCATCGAACGCTATTACCTTCCCCCCAAAGTGGTCCCTATTTTTCTACTTGCATTTTTACATGCTTTCGAACTGCTAGGTTAGCAGAAGCTGAGACAAGTAACGGGAGCTCATTCTGTTACACGGCACTAGGGATTTGAACCACCGGACTGCCAACCTTTCTGATCGACAAGCTCAGCATCTTAGCCACTGTGTTGCTGCATCCCATAGTACTACTACTACTATAGTACAATTTATTGTAAATGGGAAGTTTCTAGTAGAAGGATACTTTCATTTACATTGGGTCCAGATTCTGGCCAGTGGGATTTTTTTGTTGTTGTTCACTGGTACTGTAATAAAGGGATTATTACTACAGCTGCCATTTTATATTTATAAAGTTGACTTCGATTTATAAGGGTGAGAGCCTAAGGGAATGGGCAAAAAAGAATGCAGATCAATGAAGAAAAAGAAGTATTGTTAGAAAGGGGAGAGGGGAAAAAGAAGAGTTTTGTTGAACATTATTGTGTAATCGTTCCTGCATTTCTGAAAAGTGCTGTTTTCTAACAAAAAATAGCCCCTATGTTTTCTTACAATATTGTCATGGGATATTAAAATTTATTTCATGGTATTTTTTACTCTACTTAGTTGTTATGCAATGGCAGTGGATAATTCCTTCCTTCCTTCCTTCCTTCCTTCCTTCCTTCCTTCCTTCCTTCCTTCCTTCCTTCCTTCCTTCCTTCCTTCCTTCCTTCCTGCTCCTCTACAAACAAAACCCCATCCTGGAGTCAGGTGGCCACAGATAAACCTCCAAGTGGCCTCAATGACTCTCTAAAAGGATGCAAATGACCAGCTGTCTGTAAGGAATATAAATCCTTCCATTCTCCACCATCCAGTTAGAGCTGAAGAAACTTCTTGGATGAGAAGTGAAACATCTTCAAAAAGAAGAACAAGAAAGTCCAGTTGCCTCCTGAAAAAGCACCTTTGGGACCATGATCTGGATGACTGAGAATCTCCATAGACATTCCTCTACAAACTCTCTGGCTACTCACTTTGCCGCCTAAGAAGTCCTTATGGTAGAGGTTCTCTCCTAGTGTCTTCCCTAGGTTTTATTGAAACTGTAAAGATGGTTTCTCTAAACTCCTTGAGCAATGATTGTACAGTGAATTGCAGGACACTCACGTCTACCCCTCCTGAAAGGAACTGGAAGAACCCTTCCCCTCGGCATGCAATTTCACCCATTTTTTATTTTCTTTCGGTGAAAAAAATGACAATTTATTTTCAATCAAACAGAAAAAGAACCATTTAAAAACGTAGAAAAGAGTTGCAGTGGTTTGTTGTCAAGCCAGAAGGGCTGCTCTATGTATGAGCAAGAACATCATGGCGTAAATTGCGCATTGGCCAAATGACATTAAATTATTATGATTAAATGCTAACATTACCTTTTCTGACTGAAATGTTTCCAGCTGCACTCCTCTTGAGGTCGCTTCATTTATGCTAGTTTCTGTCCTACTGCTAGACATCGTGGTTTGACTCTGACTTGTCGTCTTCTGCAGACAAACAAACAAAAAATTCACATTTTTCAACTTGGTAGTAAACTTTAATAAAACCCTAAATCCAGGGGTGAAATTCAGCAGGTTCTGACAGGTTCTGGAGAACCGGTAGCGGAAATGTTGAGTAGTTTGGAGAACTGGTAAATACCACCTCTGGCTGGCCTCAGAGTGGGGAGGGAATGGAGATTTTGCGATATCCTTCCCCCAGGAGTGGGGCGGGAATGGAGATTTTGCGATATCCTTCCCCTGCCACACCCACAGAACCAGTAGTAAAAGAAATTGAACTTCACCCCTGCCTAAATCATCTTATTTTATTTTTCTTGAAAATGATTCTCCAAGGGCATATATACACCCAGAGACACACAAATACACATGCTACTAGATTATAATTAACCATATGATTGAAAGGGTAAAATATGTATGGAAGACAGTGCTCGGAGATGATAAAGTTGGTAGTTTCATTATTGCAGAGCACCTGCAATTTTTCTTTTATTATTAGTGTAGTATATGATATATACCAGAGAACATTGCAAATAGTGACCTGGATTTTAATGCATTATTGATTTAATTGCCAGACTCCTATCTCCTGGCCAAGATGCGGAGAGAATACTTAGAAAAATATAAACTTTCTGACGTTGAGGGTGAATTAAAAGTTCTGTACACAGGTTGATTACATTTGCAAATGGCTGGGTTCACACACTGCTCTAGGTCTTTGCAAACTGTCAGTAGGTTTGCATAACATTCTAGGATAAAGCAATAATTTGTGCCCAACTGAGTTAGTTTGCGATTCGCCACACTGTGCAAAATGAGACAACCGGCAAATGAGAGCTAAGTTAATTATGAGCTTGTATATCCGGAAAACACAGCCAATGTGTGAACAAAGTGTGTGGATTATCTGCACAGTTTTAGTCTGTAAGTCCTATGAGTAGTGTTGCAGAAGAGCCAATGCCAGGCCCATCTCCAATGATACAACACAATTTTATAGTTGCTTGATTCATAATAAGAATCGCAGCAGTATGCAAAGCTTTGCCATCGATACAAATTGAGCGTCATGGCTCCCTGAATTCTGCAGGGTTTTTAATGCATTTCAAAAATCCCTTTCTCTCTGGGCTCCAGGTGCTCCCGAAAACTACAAATCCGAGCCTTTAAACAGTGTACAGGCCTATTTTGAACAGCCTGCATTGCAGGTGGCACCATCAGTTTGGTTGGAAGCCAGATTTGGGGAATAGACCATGCGTGCAAGGAGGAAGAGGAGACAACAGAGCAACTGCAGTTAGCGAAAAAGGCTGTTTGCAAAGAAGGAAGGAAAAACTGTAATCATTCCACGGTCAGAATTTAGCCCAGTCCTCCTGAATCCGGTTCCTTTCTGAGCCTGAGCAAGTAGCACTGCTCTCTTCTCTCCCATCAAACCAGGGCACTTTGCCTGGTGTAACTACCAATTCAGAGGAACTGCCAGCTGCCTGTGGCTTGGTTTCACCTGCCCCTTCATTGTTTTTGCAGCTGCACAGAAGTGATTAAGGTTCTCTCCAGCAAATATTCCAAGAATAGGCTGTGTTGTATATTAGCCTATTCTTAATTAGGCTCAAATGGGCTTCTGACTACTAGCTGTTGCTTCTCTTATCTTCTTTCCACCAAGTCTGTGGAGTGCTGGAAAGAATGATCTGTGGAGCCCTCTAATATAACATACAACAAACTCCTTCTAAATCAAATTTTTCTATAACTGGAAAAGCAAGAGTTTTTATGGAACTTGGCAGTGGTGGGGTGCAGGTGGCACTCCCCGGTACAGGCATACCGGTGCCTGCCCGGAGCACCGTGTACCATTCCGGTACGGTGCTCCGGAGGGCCCACCCGCCTGCCTGTGCTCCTTACCTGTATTTGAAATCTTCGGTGTTTCCGCACACAGAGCACACGGAACGCACAGCACCTGCGCAACGCTTCACCAAGCAGCTGGAGCATTGCGGTGGCGTCGCAAGAGGTAAGTACCATTGTGCCCACTGCACGTGTATGCGCCCACACTGCTCGCGTTCGTATGGTGAACGCCGGGCCCCATTGCAACCGGTACCGGTTGCAACGGGATCCGGAACCCACCACTGGAACTTAGATCCTTTCCTGGTCCTATACAAGATGGCCCTCGACTTATGACCAGAATTGAGGCTAACATTTCTGTTGCTACGTTAAGTGAGGTTTGACCCATTTTATGACTTTTCATGCCACAGTTGTTAAGTGAATCACTGCAGTTGATAAGTTAATAACACAGATGTTAAGTGAATCTAGCTTCCCCATTGACTTTGCTTGTCAGAAGGTTACAAATGGTCATCACATGATCCCAGGACACTACAACAGTCATAAATATGAGTCAAGCATCTGAATTTTGATCATGTGACCATGGGAACGCTGCAATGGTCTTACGTGCGAAAAAGGATCATAAGTAACTTTTTTCAGTCCCGTTGTAACTTGGAACGGTCCCTAAATGAACTGTTGTAAGTTGACGACTACCTGTATAGAGATGAACCCAGAATTTTCTGCGAGAAAAATGTGGGTTCCACCACTGCACAAAAGCTATGTTATTTTCCCCCGAATTGCGAATAGCCATTGCTCTGCCGATACTTCTAACGCTTCAGTGTCTCACGTTACGTGCCCTCTGACAGTCAAAATAAACTTGCCTGCCGAATTCATGGTTTAAATATACGGAGTGACAGGATGCATTCAGAAAAGTGGCACTTAAAAGTGGCAAATTCAGCAGCAGCATACTATCTGTCAGTAATACTGGGTGGCATTCTTGTCTTTCTGCACCCAGAAAAATGTTAGGTTTGATCACCTCCTTGTCTTTCCCAGCTTTATGACTCTTGGAAGATGTAATCAGAGTCTCTTCCTCTAAGGCAGGGGTCCCCAACCCCTGGTCTGTGGGCCAGCACTGGGCCACAGCGTACCAGAAACCGGGCCACACAAACATCCGCGGGATGCAGGCAGCACACGAAACCACGCCCCCTCTGGTCCATGGAGAAACCTCTCCCCACGGAATTGGTGGAGCCAAGCAAAAGATGGGGGGCCATTGCTCTAAGGTCCTGCTGGGATTCACCTAGGTAGGCCTTCCTTGAGTTGCACAAGAGAAGGATATTGAGGTGCTATGAAGCTGTTGGGCACATTTCTTTACAAGTATGCATGTAAAAAAAACCGTTTAAGCTAAGAACAGTTTATTTCCTCGTCAAAACGGTAAGAGTGAATTAATTTTTCAGCCACTCTTCCTCTTCACAGCGGATCCCCATGAAGTCCTCCAAACCTGCTTTAAAAACCTGGCAGAGTCTTTGGAGCAGATTTTGAGAAGGGGATGTTATGCTAGAGAGGCGAAACCACCAAATATCACTTTCCTCCCCATTTCACAGATGGACTATTTTTTTTTCCTAATTGGCAGAGACACACTTGCTGGTCACCATTCAGTATTATAACAGTAAGCAACCACCAAGCAGTTGGTTGGTTTTCACTTTTCCTCCTAAAATTATTTACTATGTTAGGAGTAGGTTAATGACGATGCGTAAGTATTAAAAATAGTCCGAACTCCAGATGTGTTTATGTTTAGATCTCAAGTACTTTTTTTGAGCATATGTTTTGATTTCAGCTTGGGGAAAAACAATTTCCTCAGTAGCAAGCATGCTTGCCAGTATCCTGCTCAATTGAATGTTTTTCTTTTAGCATTTAAAAGACAAAATGTGTCCTGGAGGGGAAGAGGCTTAAATATTAATTTTAGAATGTTTTATATATTGCCTTTATCCTAAGACTTTGGATGGAATCCAGCAAAATATAAAAGCCAAAGAAAGATATAGTATCCATTAATACATATTAAAAAGTGTCCACAACCTCGTTATGGGACAATCTTGTTTAAATAAAGCCATTTTCAGGTCTTCCTAACCAAAAGGAGAATTAGAATCAACCATATGCTTAGGGTTAGCCTAAAATGCAAAGGGAAATGCAAAAGAGTGACAAGCTTTAGAATAGAATAGAATAGAATAGAATTCTTTATTGGCCAAGTGTGATTGGACACACAAGGAATTTGTCTTTGGTGCAAATGCTCTCAGTGTACATAAAAAGACAAAAATGCAAAGGGAAATGCAAAAGAGTGGCAAGCTTTAGAATAGAAAAGAAGACTAGAATAGAATAGAATAGAATAGAATTCTTTATTGGCCAAGTATGATTGGACACACAAGGAATTTGTCTTTGGTACATATGTTCTCAGTGTACATAAAAAGACAAAAATGCAAAGGGAAATGCAAAAGACTGGCAAGCTTTAGAATAGAATAGAAGAATAGAATAGAATTCTTTATTGGCCAAGAGTGATTGGACACACAAGGAATTTGTCTTTGGTGCATATGCTCTCAGTGTACATAAAAAGACAAGATACATTCGTCAAGAATCATAAGGTTAAGGTTAGTAATTAAAGTCAAGTCTAGTAATTAAAGTCAAGGAGCATAGTGAAAAAAATGGAACTAAAATTAAATGCAAAGAAGAGCAAACTCATGACAAGCATAAGAACTGACCTTGGTAGATTAACAATGAAGATACAGAAGTGATGAGTATTTTCTGCTTTTTAGGATGAACCATTAACAGTAAAGGGACAGGCAGTCAAAAAATACTATCTACTGAATATGATTGCTAACAGTCAACACTGATTTAATAAAACACAACCAACCAATCAACCATTTTGGAGTGGGGGGGGCTATTAACATATTCCCATAGTGTAGCCTACTGTGAAGAAGTAGACTGTGTTTAAACGCCTTGCCCCTTCTGAATCCTCTACAAACAAACCTCTTGACGTCTGGACTGGACTGGCAGTATCATAGTGGCATGGCTGTGTGCGCACACATGCGTATGTACACATATACACATCAGTGGTGGTAGTCAGCCAGTTCACACTGGTTCGAGCAAACCGGTAGTGGCAACCTGCAGTTGGGCATGATTACCCACTCTGGCGCCATGCCATCCTATTTAGCCACATTTTCTAAGCTGTGCACATATGTGCAAGCCATAAGTGTGAGCAAAGTGTATGCGTGGAAGGTGCGCTCGCCCGCATTTTTGGTGCTTGGTGAACCGGTGGTAAAATTACGTGAAACCCACCTATGATACTCACACATAAACACAGATAAGCACACCCCCCGATGCGTGCATTACATATAATAACTCCTTTCAGTTTGTGTACTTTAAAAAAAAAAAATCACATACGATAATACTAGAGTTGTGGCAATAATGTGCATTGAGAGAGCAACCGGAGTGGCTACAAACAGAATCGATCAAATTCATATAAAAAGGATAGCAGCAGGAGGAAGGGTGAGTGAAATTATTTAGACGGCCTTTCTTTCATAAATGCAGTTGTGAAACTGCTATTGTAAAGGAATTTTCACACAAAAACAGCACCCAGCAGAAAGCAAATAGAGAAAATCAAAGCATGCCCCACAGGTAAGAATAGATGTTAAGAACTGTTCAAGATTGATTCTCTATATTTAGAATTGACTGAGGCAGATTCATCTCTGAAAAGAAGTAGAACTTAGGAAATCAGAAATCGTGTCATGAATTTCTGGCTGTCATTTGTTAAAATTATTATTTTTTATCAAATTAGATGTTTTTCCTAATTATAATTTCAGTATGTACGAATTAGTTTGCTGTAGAATGGCAGCTTACGATGGTTTCTCTGCTTTGAGTGGTTAGATGCAAATGGTTCACACTTTTCTTTTCAAGCCAAAACAAATCACATTGCATCTCACTGCAAACCACATTGTAGCTTACTGTGAACTAAAATAAAAATGATGGCACAGTATGTAAACTATATGAGCTACAGCTGCTTCTACTTCTACTGCTTTAGCTGTAGCTGCTACCATAGGCCATATATTTTGCAGGACTGCCATAATTTCATACATAATCTTTATTGTGAGCAAAATAATCTCGTTATAACTATGTAACTATAACTATATGAATAACATCATATGGTAAAGCAAATAATACATTGATAGCAAATAATATTCTAGATATAAAGGTGCGTATTAATCACCTGGGAGAAAAACACTATTGGACATATACATTTGATTTATTCTTAGCTAATCCACCAATATTTATACCTTTGGCCAGCATTTAAACATAGCCTGCTATATTGAATTAAATACTGTGATTCTTTTTTTTTTGTATACGTTTTATTAACAGTTTTTCTTTAAGAACCAACATTTTTTGTGGACAGTGTAGTGACTGGGTTGACATATTTTTCACACAGTGCTCACAGTAATAATACAATTACATATACAGAATTTTTATCTTCCAACTTCTAGCCTTAATGTGCTCATTATAATATATTATAATGTAAAACAATGTAAAAAGATGTTAAGACTCTAGAAAGAGTGCAGAGAAGAGCAACAAAGATGATTAGGGGACTTGAGACTAAAACATATAAATAAGGTGACCAACTTTTTTACAATGAAAAGGAGGACAAAACACGTTCTATTGTCCAAAATGCTAAGGTGGCCAACTTTTTTACAATGAAAAGGAGGACAAATAAATTGGAAAAAATATATCGTAAATAAAAGAAATATTTTATTCATTGCAACAATAATACACTAAAATATGATATATGCATAATAAAAACATTTGCAACATTTTATATTGTAATTATGCTTACATGCCTGTTAATTATTATTTAAATGAGTACTTTTCCATTTAATTAATGTTTTTGTCAATGTATCATCTTCTAACAATATATTGGAAATATCTGAACAAGAAATATCCTTCATATTGAATTTTACGGCAAGTGCTGCAGCTAGAGTATCAACATTCAATCTCGATTTCTCACTTGTCGAAAAATCATTGGCAATTGAAAAAAAACTCTTTCAACTGCTGCATTAGTTCCAGGGCAGCACAATGTAAATTGAACAAGTATAAATAAATGTTCACATGGAATATGTTCATTTTTGAAAATATCCACCCATCTTGTATCAATTTCAACATGTTGATTTTCCCATTGTATTAATTTTTCAGAATTTAAATATACATTCAGTCTTCTAATTTCTTCAAAGAGACAATTGTCATCTATTTTAATGTCTAGCATTTCTTTAGATAAAAATTCAACACAAGATTCAATATTTGTTCAATATACTTGCGATGAAGTAAAAAAAACACCATTAAAAACTGTTTAATAAAATACGTCACATAACGCGCAACAGATTAGCCTTCAAATATCAAAAAGGAGGACATGTAGGAGGACACTTTTCGAGGGAGGACAGAACTTACAAAAGAAGGACTGTCCTCCCTAAAGGAGGACGGTTGGTCACCTTAATATAAAGAACGGTTGCAGGAATGGGGTATGTCTAGTTTAGTGAAAAGAAGGACTAGGGGAGACATGATAGCAGTGTTCCAATATCTCAGGGGTTGCCACAAAGAAGAGGGAGTCAAACTATTCTCCGAGGCACCTGAGGGTAGAACAAGAAGCAATGGGTGGAAACTAATCAAGGAGAGAAGCAACTTAAAACTGAGGAGAGATTTCCTGAAAATTAGAACAATTAATCAGTGGAACAACTTGCCTCCGGAAGTTGTGAATGCTCCAACACTGGAAGTTTTTAAGAAGATGTTGGATAACCATTTGGCTGAAGTGGTGTAAGGTTTCCTGCCTAAGCAAGGGGCTCCAAGGTCTCTTCCAACTTATTCTATTCTATTCTATTCTATTCTATTCTATTCTATTCTAAATATATTCCTTTATGTATCGATATTACACCAATGTTTTCTCAATTTGTCTTCCACCACATTTTCAATATCTCAATTTTCTATAAATACCAATAAAACCAGTTGTCAATCAGTCCCAAGATTATATCTCTAAGTCCCCTGAATTTATAGTCCTTGAAAACTATGTTTTCCAATATATTTTTACCACCTGTTGAACATAAGAATACCTTTAGATATACCTAATACTGTGATTCTATGGTGAATCTGTGCTATCTTCCTTAAAACTAGTGAGGAAAAAGAGTTTTGAAACTTCATAACTCAGAGCTATGCTTGTTTCCTCAGAAATTCATCTCACAATACAAGTTAAAAAGTGGTACAAGTGGATTTATTTTTGGGAAGTAAAATGTGTAAGAGGAAATTATTTTTATGTAAATATAAAGTCGGGCCACTGGAATGCCACCTCGAGAATCCATCAGAGAAAGAAAACAGGCAAGGGCAACAACAGAAAGGAGGGAAGATGAGGAGGGAAAGGAAGAAAGGGCAAAACAGAAGAAGTAAGGGAGGGGAAGTAAGAGTAGGAGAGAGGGTAGGAAGGAGAAGAAGAGAGGAGGAGTGGTGGAAAGAGAGGGTTATGAAGAAAAAGGGAAGGAGAGGAGAAAGAAGAAGGGAGAGAAGAGAGGTTGAGAAGAAGGAAGGAGTAGGGTTGTTGAAAAACAAGATGGAGGTACGGGGTGGCAAGAAAGTGACCCCAAATGTGTTTTCTATATTTGTAAGAATAGTTATAAATGTTAATAGTTAATAGATAAATGTTAATACAAGAATGTCTATTTGTGAAGGTATATGAAAGGAAAAAATAAAAAAAAATCTATCTATCTATCTATCTATCTATCTATCTATCTATCTATATCTATCTATCTCTATCTATCTATCTATCTATCTATCTATCTATCTATCTATCTATCTATCTATCATCTATCTATCTATCTTTATCTATCTATCTATCTATCTATCTCTATCTATCTATCATCTATCTATCTATCTATCTATCTATCTATCTATCTATCTCTATCTATCTATCTCTATCTATCTATCTATCTATCTATCTCTATCTATCTATCTATCTATCTATCTATCTATCTCTATCTATCTCTATCTATCTATCTATCTATCTATCTATCTATCTATCTATCATCTATCTATCTATCATCTATCTATCTATCTATCTATCTATCTATCTCTATCTATCTATCTATCTCTATCTATCTATCTATCTATCTATCTATCTATCTATCTATCTATCTATCTATCTATCTATCTATCTATCTATCTATCTATCTATCATCTATTGAAATTCATCTCATAAAGCCCACTTTTAAGTAAGCCCACATTGGATCATAACTCATCATCCTAATTACATCAGTGAGTAAACTGCATGCATTTCTGAGTTTTCAGAATTAATTTGACCATTTCTTTTCATTTTATATTGAATAACTTTCCCAATCCTGTTGCCTTCTAGGGATGTTTGATTTTTAGTCCCCAATAATCCAATCAACGGTCAGCAGGGATGATAAGAAATTTAGTCTCACATACCTGATGGCAACAGAATGATAAAAAACAGCTGTCTTCTTAAAGTGATAAAGCAGCAGATCTGCAGGAATTACTTCAAGATTAAAATCCTTCTCTGAAACAATCCTATGTTTAATAAAAAGAAAATGACTACGGGTAGTCCTTGACTTACAAAGTTCATTTAGTGACTTTTTAAAATTACATTATCACTGAATGAAGTGACTTATGACTGTTTTCTCATTTATGACCATTGCAGCATTGCCATGGGCAAAATCCAGACTCTAGGCAACTGACTCATATTTAGGACAATTACAGTTCCCCCGGGTCCTGTCATCCCCTTTTGCAACCTTCTGACAAGCAAAATCAATGGGGAAACCAGGTTCACTTAATAACTGTCTTACTAACTTAACAACTGCAGTAATTCACTTAACAACTGGGATAAGAAAGGTAAAAAAAATGGGGCAAAATTCATTTAACAACTGTCTCATTAGCAACAGAAATTTTGGGCTCAATTGTGGCCGTACATCAAGGACTACTTGTATGTAATGCAGGGCCAGGACTTCAGCCTTCATATTCGGCCATTTTTCACCCTCTGGAGGCTTTCGTAAAAAACAACATAATGCACAAACTGGAAGTACGGAATGGACTTCCAGGTTGCGTGTGGGGGTGTTTTTTGCCCTTCCCAGGCTCCTAGAAAGCCTCTGGAGCCTGGTGAGGGTGAAAAACAGGTCCATTGCACGCCAAAAGCAGAGGGAGGGCAGGGATCGCGCTGGCATGCGTGGGAGGGTCACGGCCATGCATGACACACACACCCCGCGCTCCCCTCACTTTTGGCATATGATGGCAAAAGGTTTAGTCAGCACTGCTCTAAACTGAGCAAAGTGAGCATGTCAGCAAACCAGTTGTTAAACTGGTATGATCCCACCCCTGTATAGGATTCCAATGCAGATTAACTCAACAGGGCCATTTAAAAAAAATAAAAATAAAGCTTGCATGTAAGTGTGTTTGTAGAATCTTGCCCTGAACAGATGCTAATTTGGTGTGAGTAAAGGCATCCCCCATAAAAAGTTATAATAAAAAAATACCTGTCTCTAGCCCTTCATCTGTGAAACATGTTAGTAACAAGACTGCTATTCTGCAGCCTGTATCTGCGATAGAATTACAGGGTCTGTCCGTCCACCTGCCTGTCTTTGTTTGCACTGCAAACAACCTGATAACCTTTTCCAGCAAACCACTAAATATAATGGATGAGCACGACATACTTGTGGGCCAATATTTGTAATCGCATCTTTCAGAGAGATGTACAGCCAGAGGTCTCTAAAGAGAACTTTGATCATATTCTTCAGCAATGACCCAAGCGCGTTTCTCTGGTTTTACTAGCGGTAATCCATTTCCCTGGGGGCTCTTGCGTTTTTATGATGAGGCAAACTTCATAACAGTTGATGTTGTTTTCCAGTCTATCAGAATTCTGGGTTTTGTTTTGTTTTTGTCTCTCCCTGTGAAGAAAACTCTTCTCCAAAAGACTTCGTGGCTGTCAGTATTTATGAAATATTGACTGTCCGGACTTCTCTCTCTTCAGAATTAATTTTGAATTTCTCTCTGAAATATTTTTTCCCTCTATCTCAGGAAGATCTTTCTGGATTCAAGCCGTGAAACAGCACTGCTTAGAAATCATGCTGATCCTGGATTCAAAGAATGACACATTTTTGTCATCTGATATATATGAAAACGGCTGTGTGTATGTATGTTCCAGCATAATTCTGGAACGCCTCAAGCAATTTCAACCAAACTTGGTACACAGATGACTTACTCTTTGGGAAAAAAGATACTGTGGGGGTAAGACACCCCTAAAACCCCTCAGGGTGTGTGTTCTGTTAAGATACAGCCTGTTGTGCCTTAAAATGACTTCTACTGTACTGCCGTAAAATGCTTCTACTGTGCATAGTACTGTGTTACTATGGAGTTGCCATAGTAACAGCTTCACAGTACTCCACAAGGGGGCTCCCTCTGTTAAGGGGGAAAATTCAACATTAGAAATTACGTTTGGTCTGGACATTTCCCCCCTATAAATAAATACCCGGGCAACACAGAGTTATCAGCTAGTAGCTGTATAAAAGTATTTAGGAGGTAAGGATTCAAATGGATGCCTTAGATTTGGTCCCCAACCTTCTTCCAAGAGATGAACACTATCGGCAAACCTAACAGGCACAAATCTGTGTTTTATATTATAGGTAGTCCTCGACTTACAACCATTCATTTAGTAACCGTTCAAAGTTACAACAGCATTGAAAAAAATGACATGACTATTTTTCACACTTACAACCGCTGTGGCATTCCCGAAGTCACATAATTAAAATTCAGATGCTTGGCAACTGACTCATATTTATGACAGCTTCAGTGTCCCGGAGTCATGTGGATTACCTTTGGCGAACGTCTGACAAGAAAATCAATGGGGAAGCCCGATATGCTTTACAACCAGGTTATTAACTTAACAACTGTGGTTATTCATTTAACAGCTGAGGCAAGAAAGGTTGTAAAATGAGGCAAAACTCACTTAACAACTGTCTCGCTTAGCAGCAGAATTGTTGGGCTCACTTGTGGCCATATGTTGAGGACTACCTGTGTAAGCATGATTTTAGTCCAATAATAGAAATTCCGCGTCAGTTCTCAGCAGGCGCAGATAAGATTCTGCAATTGGATCATCTATACATGCACGGAAACTCCATCCCTTAGGATTTCAATGCCATTTCACTGATGTAGAGCAGGCTCCCCTTAGTATTATTCTGCAATGTACTCTACATCGGGCTGCCCTGGGAGACTACCTGAAAGCTGGAGCTGAGCCAGAATATCAAGATGCAGACAATTCTGGGCACATCTCAGTACGCCCATGTTTCTCCTCTGGTCTGTGAAGCGGAACTGGATCTCAGTGTGATTTTGGGTGGAATTTGGGGTGCTGGTGGTCACTTATATATGACATGGGGCTGGGTGATTTGTGGGATCGGTTGTGTCTATCTGTTCCACTAGGTCTGTGACAGGAGAGCCACATCCCTTCAGTTAAAAAATAAAAGTCATCTTATGGGATTCACAAGTGTACCTTTTCTGATATGGCAACTACCCTCTGGAGCATATCAGATAGGCTTTCTGACTCTTTTCATAAACCACTGGATGTTTTCCAGGGTTGGGAGTCAGGGGTTAGTTGGCCTGTTGAGATGTTTATGCTGTTTGTTTTGGAGGCTTCGTTTTCAATGGCCACCGTTTATTTATTTTTATTCTTTACTAATATTGGTTTTTTAAAAAATTGTTTTAATGTATTGATAACCATCCAGAACTGAGAGATGGGCAGTCATATACTGGGCATCATTTGAAATAGATAAATAAATATATAATATCCTCTCTTCGGTATACACTATAGCTTAGGTAAAAGTTTGCCTTTCTACCTTCATCTACTCCCTAATACTTGAAATATAACCAACGTTTGTTAATATTTATGAAGAGCTAGCTCATACTTTAGTGCGACGCGGTGGCTCAGTGGCTAAGACGCTGAGCTTGTCACTCAGAAGGTCGGCAGTTCAGCAGTTCGAATCCCTAGTGAGCTCCTGTTACTTGTCCCAGCTTCTGCCAACCTAGCAGTTCAAAAGCATGTAAAAACGCAAGTAGAAAAATAGGGACCACTTTGGTGGGAAGGTAACAGTGCTCCGTGCGCCTTCAGCATTTAGTCATGCCGGCCACATGACCACGGAAACGTCTTCGGACAGCGCTGGCTCTTCGGCTTAGAAACGGAGATGAGCACTGCCCCCTAGAGCCGGAAATGACTAGCACATATCTGTGGGGGAACCTTTACCTTTAAGCTCATACTTTCTATCCAAGGAAACTAGGAAGAGCTGTTTATTCTTTTTTTTAATGGGTAGTACTGCTGTTTTACTCAGCATTCCTTCAGCACCTTACTTCAGTCTATCCTCTAACAAGGGATCCTACTGAATTCACCTCTCCAACAGGTTCAATCAATGCCTCCTCAATTGAAAGCTGATATTCTTTGAAAACTTTCAAAAAAATGTTAAAGGGATTATTTTAATATGCTTATTTGTGTTATTTTTAATTGCTTGCTTGCTTTTGATTAGTTTTCATAGGGCTAAACTTTTGATTTAATGTCATCATTTTTGAAACAAAGTGGTGCAATGATGCCTAATCTCTCTCTCTCTTTCTCCTCTCTCTCTTTCACTCTGTGTGTTTGTGTGTGTGTGTGTGTGCCAGGCAGTGTATTGATTTGCTCTTTTAATTTCTTAGTTACTAGACTAATTTGTTTTGTTGCAAGGTTTAGATTTTTCCTTGATCTAATATTCATTTTGACCCTTAGCAATCTGGTTTCCATGCTTACTACTGAAGATAAATTATTTTCTTCACATTCATTTGAGCATTAGAATTCTGTTAATCTCTTCTTTGATTTAAGCCTCCCCTTTCAGTATGGTTAACATTCGCCTCTTCTTCTTTGCATAATTCCAGTTTTTGAGCTTCTGCTTCACTTTCTTCATAGTTTCTGTGTTGATCTTGTTCCTACAAATTCCAACTTAGGTCTTTTGTTTATTATTTTGTTTATTATTTTTATCTCAGGGTTGCCTCATTGTTAATAATATTTTTATTTTCTTTTTCCAAAACATGTTCTTTTTCTTTTGTTGAACTTTCTTCTTGTCTTGTTTCTACTGTAGGAATTTAAAACCCACCCCTCTCCTAGAAAAATGAAATATCCTGGGAAATATTAAAAAGGCAGAATATTATATTTCCCTGGAAAAGAAATGGAGAATCATGTTTTAGGCAGAAAGCAGACTCACTGTTAATAACTCTAACCCTAACCCCCCACCTTTGTAAATGGGACATTAAAAAAAACCTGAGTTAGTTTACATAACAAAGATAGGATTAGGTTTCTACAGAAACTTACCACAGGGCACCTGGGAAGAAGCAATGTTCAACCAAATTTGGATTCAAAGCACAGCCTAAAGAGTTGCCCCTGCATGGCTCCATGGGAGTCTTACAACCAATCAGAGTACAAGCTCAAGATCATAGGCCAGAGAGGGCATAAAACTAGGAACTTTCAGCATCTCTGTCTCTTTTTCTTCTTCACCCGACATCTGGAAGCATGTGATCCCCCTTTCTGTTCAGGAGCTCAAGCCAAGTGATCCTGTTCACCATTAAACCATCTTTTCAAGCAGGCTCCGTGTTTCCAGTGTCTTTTTCCCCACTTGGAACTGAACCCAGAAGGACATTTCTTCCAATACCACTTGGTTATGACACTTCTTCAAATGAAGATAAAGATAAAAACTAACCTATTTATCCACAGACTATTTCCCTCCCTCCCTTCCTGTTTTGTGTCACTTATGTTTTCTCCCATATTTTTTGAATATTTTATAATCAATTAAACTCTACTAATTTCAGTTTTTAAAGGTTGCTAACAGTAATTCAGTTACAGCTAGACACCCTTCTATTCAAATTCATTCATTTGTTTTTATCATACTTGATACTACAATACCTTTCTCATTCCTGTCACAACCCCTTTGATTTCTCTTTTTACGCCTGCCACTGACCTTACTGCTTCTCACTGGGTATGATCTTGTTTCTCTGCCTTTTATTTCCCATCACTGCATAGAGTTTTCTTTTCACATTCCATTTACACCTCTGCTTCTGACCTTCACTCTCCAGTCTTTGCTTATCTGTCATCTCTGATTTTTATTTTTTTCTCTTCCAATATCTTTTCATTTTTCTAGTTCTTTGGTTATCTGCTTACCTGTCTGCCTGCTTTTCTCCCCTTAACTCTTTACCTAACAAAATATATTTGATTGATTCCTTAGCAGGGCATAAACCTAGTGAATTTACTAGGAATAAATCTGCATAGAAATGCATGATAAATCTTGTTTCTTCTAAAAAAATTTTTCCACAAGGTTTACCTTTTGGGGCCCTTTCCTGGACTTGTCTGCATTCTTTTTAATAATCTATATTTTTATCTTTCAATTTGTTTTATACCCTATAGCTTAGTTTAGGCAGTTTACTATAATAAGAAAAACATGACATTTAAAATTATATTTGCTTAACTGCTATGTGAGATTTATCATGCACTGCTGTAACTACCCAACACTAATTCTGTAGAAGGGACCACCTCATGCAAGATTAAAGACTGTTCCAATAATTATAAAATTATTACCACAAAATCCATTTTAGGAGATTAGATAGATGGATGGATAGATGGATAGATAGGTAGGTGTGTGTGTGTGTGTGTGTGTGTGTGTGTGTGTGTGAGAGAGAGAGAGAGAGAGGGAGGGAGGGAGGGAGGGAGGGAGGGAGGGAGGGAGAGAGTGAGAGAGTGAGTGAGTGAGTAGATAGGTAGATACCAGGGGTAAAATTCAGCAGATTCTGACAGGTTCTGGAGAACTGGTAACGGAAATTTTGAGTAGTTCAGAGAACTAGTAAATACCATATATTTTTCAGAGTATAAGATGTACTGGAGTATAAGATGCAGCAAGGTTTTGAAGAGGAAATTTTTTTAAAAAAGGCTTTTGCAGTCTGCAAACCTCCCAAAACCAGCCCGTTTTTCACGAAAACAGACTAATCTCCCCCCCCCAAAAAGGCATGAATAGCCTTTAGGGAGCTTGCAGAGTGCTCGGGGGGGGGGGGGGGGTGACGAGCAAAAATACGGCTGGATTTTTGCAAAAACAGGCTCGTTTTTTGTAAAAAAAAAAAAGAAGAAGAAGAAGGGCATGAATAGCCTTTAGGAAGTTTATAGAGTGTTCCTGGGGGCTGGGGGTGGTGGTAAAATTGAGCAAAAAGCAGGCCATTTTTTACTGATTTCTGCCCTCCCCAGCCCCCAGAAGCTCTCTAAAAACTCCCTAGAGGCTATGCACGGCCATTTTGGTGAAGGGGGCGCAGTTTCAGGAGGCAAAAAAGCTGTATTCAGTGTATAAGATGTACCCAGATTTTCAGCCTCTTTTTTGAGGGAAAAGGGTGCGTCTTATACTCCAAAAAACACAGTACCACCTCTGGCTGGCCCCAGAGTGGGGAGAGAATGGGGATGTTGTAGTATCCTTCCCCTGCCACACCCACCAAGCCACACCCACAGAACTGGTAGTAAAAAAATTTGAATTTCACCACTGGGTAGATACATAGATGATGAAAGAAAGAAGAAAGAAAGAAAGAAAGAAAGAAAGGAAGGAAGGAAGGAAGGAAGGAAGGAAGGAAGGAAGGAAGGAAGATGTATGTGTGTGTGAGAGAGAGACAGACAGATAGACAGAGAGATATAGAGAGACAGAGACAGACAGACAGAATAGATAGGTAGATAGATGATAGATAGATAGATGGATGGATGGATAGATAGATAGATAGCGCCTTGAGTTATTTGTAAAAATAATAAAAGTGGAATGTAGATTTTTTAAAAAAGGACGGATACAGCCTTTATATTCAATCAGAACAACAAAAATAAATAGACAGTTTGGTCTAGTTATTATGGCACCAGGCTAAAAACCAGGAGACTGTGAGTTCTAGTCCTTCTTTAGGCATGAAAGGCAGCTGGGTGACTTTGGGCCAGTCATTCTCTCTCAGCCCAACAAACTCACAAGGTTGCTATTGTGGAGAAAATAGGAGGAGAAAGAATATTACGTATTTTCACCACCTTGAGGCATTTATAAAAAATAATGAAGATAGAATATTAAATAAATCAATTAACAATGAACCATCAATGTAGCGAAGTAAAATATCTACCATTCTGTTAGACAACACACCTATACACACATTCACACACACACACACACACACACACAGTTCACACAACAGTCCTAGTATATATGGTAAATGCAATTGGAGTCTTTATAACAGTGAAACACATTTTATATCAAAGACAGGGTCTCCTGAAGAGGAAATCTAGTTTTCTTTCCATTTCAAACCATCTCCAAGTTTACTTTTGAATCTTGCATAGATGCGGAACTGCTCCTACCTTTTTGTTTCTTTGTTTATTTATAACATATCTATTTACTACATTGTCTATTACAATGATTTGGGACGCAGTGGCTCAGAGGTTAAGACGCTGAGCTTGTCGATCAGAAAGGTCGATAGGTACAATTTTGTGCCTTTAGTTTTAGATTTTTGCTTTACTTTCGATGCTTTCACTTCATATTCAGTGAAAGGACCTTTTCTCTAAAACAATGGCGTTGGGGGTTTCCTTTCTTGCATTTTGAAGGAATTCAAGATGGGGGGTCTCTAGGGCAAGGCTTGCGCTAATAAACCAGAGTAACAAAATAGCGATGAAGGACACCATAGGAACACTACTAATGTCACTAGTGATGTGAGTCAAATGGGCTACCCATTCTTCCCTTTCACCTCTCTTAGAAAGTGCAAAGACAATTGAGTCTAAAATTAGCTATCTGTCTTTACAATGGAATCAAAGACCTTTTAAACCCAAGCACTGTAGCACACAGAATATCATATCAGTAATTAAATGGAAAGGGGCAAAACAACTATTGAGCTGAAAGTGCCGAATGAAAGGAAATCCAGGGTCACACATGAAAACCTGCACGCCAAGTATCACTGAGCAAGAGATGATAACTCATGACAGCAATTTGTCACATTTCACCCTAAAGTAATATTATACACAGACCTCTCTATTATTCCTGATATCAGTGAGCGCATACTTCAAATAGAGATCTGAATCTGAAGATGTTGCCTAACCAGGTAGTGAAACATCTGTAAAGAAAACAACAAAACTCAGAGGCTACCAAGGACTCCACAGTACTTTAAATGCAGTGACGTGCGGTGAGGGTTATGGCTGGGGAGGCTGGTGACGTCATCAGGAAGGCGGGGAATGGGACCACATGTGCAGCACATGTGGTCTCATTCTCCGCCTTCCTGAGTGAACATTAAGGGGACCGCGGCGTAGCATTGCTTCCTCCAGCGGCACCAGTCCCTTTCACCCCGCTCAAGCCTTGCCGCCTGCAGCCACCGCCCGCCCTCGCTGCTCCTTTCGTTGCTTGCCCGCCCGCCTCTAAGGCACGCCAAAGCCTCCTTCGTCCCCCCCAGCGCGCGCCCTTTTTATTTCCCGCGACACCCCCCCCATTTCGGGAAAGCTTTCCCCATTGCCTGGGGGGTGAGGGGGGCGGCTCCTCTCCCCCCACTCCCTCCGTCCCTGCCTCTCTCCTCAGGCCCAAAGCTCCGTCCGCGCGACTCACTTCCAAGGCGGTGGCTGCTCCATCCCGCTCTGGCTCTGGAAGCGACCGAAGATCAGGCTGCGTCGCTCGCTCGCTCGCCGGACTGCTTCGGCGCCATTCTGGCTACCTTCGTCCGGCCGCGCCCGGGAGCTGCGGAGGCAGAAATGTTGTCGGCGCCTCCAGATGACGAACCAGTCGCTTGCTTTCGTCATCTGGAGGCGCCGATAACATTTCTGCCTCCGCAGCTCCCAGGCGCGGCCGGACGAAGGTAGCCAGAATGGTGCCGACTCGAGGCAGTCCGGTGGACGAGTGACCGAAGATCTCGCTCGCTCACTTGTTCGCTTGCTCGTTCGCCCGCCAGACTGCTTCGGCGCCATTCTGGCTACCTTCGTCCGGCCGCGCCCGGGAGCTGCGGAGGCAGAAATGTTGTCGGCGCCTCCAGATGACGAACCAGTCGCTTGCTTTCGTCATCGGGAGGCCGATAACATTTCTGCCTCCGCAGCTCCCGGGCGCGGCCGGACGAAGGTAGCCAGAATGGCGCCGAGGCAGTCTGGTGGACGAGTGACCGAAGATCTCGCTGCCTCGCTCACTCGCTCGCTCGTTCGCCCGCCGGACTGCTTCGGCTCCATTCTGGCTACCTTCGTCCGGCCGCGCCCGGGAGCTGCGGAGGCAGAAATGTTGTTGGCGCCTCCAGATGACGAACCAGTTGCTTGCTTTAGTCATCGGGAGGCCGATAACATTTCTGCCTCCGCAGCTCCCGGGCGTGGCCGGACGAAGGTAGCCAGAATGGCGCCGAGGTAGTCCGGTGGACGAGTGACCGAAGATCTCGCTGCCTCGCTCACTCGCTTGCTCGCCGGACTGCTTCGGCGCCATTCTGGCTACCTCCGTCCATCCGCGCCCGGGAGCTGCGGAGACAGAAATGTTATCGGCCTCCCGATGACGAAAGCAAGCGACTGGTTCGTCATCCGGAGGCGCCGACAACATTTCTGCCTCCGCAGCTCCCGGGCACGGCCGGACGGATGTATATAATATTATATATATATATAGTATATAGTATTATATACTATTATTCCATGAAGAGAGGTGAGGCCCTGCCTCCCTTGCCTCTACTGACCGCACGTCACTGTTTAAATGCAATGTGTAACTGCAGCAGAAACGCAGTGGCTCAGGTGGTTAGGACACGGGGTTGACAATCAGCAAGCCTGCATTTGAGACCCGAGTGCTGCGGTGCAGTGGTGGGATTCAAAATTTTTTACTACCAGTTCTGTGGGCATGGCTTGGTAGGTGTGGCATAGCTTGGTGGGTGTGGCTTGGTGGGCGTGGCAGGGGGAAGGATACTGTAAAATCTCCATTCCCTCCTCACTCCAGGGGAAGGATAGTGCAAAATCCCCATTCTCTCTTGATCAGCTGGGATTCGGGAGGCAGAGAATAGATGAGGGCAGGGCCAGTCAGAGGTGGTATTTGCTGGTTCTCCGAACTGCTCAAAATTTCCGCTACTGGTTCTCCAGAATTGGTCAGAACCTGCTGAATACCACCTCTGCTGTTGTGTGATGGGGTGAGCTCCTGTCATTCGCTCCAGCTCCTACCAACCCAGCAGTTTGAAAGCAGGTGACTGAATGAAGATAGATGGGTACCACTTTGGTGGGCAACTTAACAGGGATATAAAAGGAGTCCCCAACCAGACGTGCCTCAGACAATGGTGATGGCACTGGCTAATCCTTCAACCTCCGTACTTCTGACATGAGAGCTAGTGACTTTCCGAAGCCTCATTTTATGTTGAATATTACAGGAAATACTGCACTGAATATAGGCTCCAGATTCCAAAGTCAAGTAAGCTTTCGAAAATACGAAAGTATTGCATTGATTAAAAGAAATAAAATAATTTCTTGTGACAGCACCGCAGATTATGGATTCCCCGAAGAGCAGTTTGATAGCTTCAGTTCGTACAATTTCAGAAGTGTGTGTGAGAGGGTGTGAGATGGGGTAATGCATAACTCAATTACTTGAGAATTTTGCCAGAAGCTACTTTTCATGCTTGTGTCACATCTATGTCAAGAAATAGCAGCTACCACATGTATTTCAATGCACACTTAGTTTTAGCCTCAGGTCTACACTCAGTGAATCAAATGCACGAGGGACATGAACCCGTTGAGATTCTACCAAGGAAAACTATAGTACCTTACTTCCAACTAGTGTTAAATAAGATAGTGAACACCTATTTTATTTATTTATTTTGCTTTCCATGTGTTTTGTTCATGATTCTACATTTAACAGAATGGAAGTATCAACAGATGAAAATAACACAAAATCATTCTAGGTGTATTTGTTTGTTGGTTTGTACATATGTGTCTACCTTGCCTTTTTTTAAAAATTGAAGACACATATGCTTGAGATAAGTGGTTTCAGCATGATTTTTTCAAGGCTCTGCAAAGGCAGAAAGTCCATTGAATCCCTCAATTTCAAGTCTCTCAAAAGCAATTATATTCAAATCTGAAGATCAGGTTTGCTAATGGGAAGCTCAGTAATGCAAACTCTGTATAGATAGTCCTCAAGTTAGGAATGTAATGGAGCCTGCCCATTCCTTTCATAACCCGAGGATTCGTGGGAGTGAATCTCCTACCTTGAATGAGATCACTCCCTCTTTTCGCCCAGGCATTCGCTAATCGAATGCGCAGCTCGGTAGGCGCATATGAGTTATCTCAGGGTGAGGACGTTCATGGGATGCCTATTGATGGAACAGGCCACCTGCCTAAGACCACCCAAGGCCTCCCTGACCCACTGGGATACCTCATTCTCCCTCCCCTGCGGTCCCCAAAACTGCTCACCCTCCAACCTGTCTGTTAAGTTCGGTATTAACAGAAGAGGCGTGAGGCAGCTGAGGTAAGAGAAGAGCTATATTTATTCGGTAGAACAACAACTAACTATGTACAGACGAATTCAGCACCCCGAGGACTTAGCACTGTCATGGCGGATTATTTACTGTGCAAAGATTTAGCGAGCTGTCTCCTCTCCAGCCTCTGAGCTGTGCACATCCCTCCACAGCTCCATTTTGGTATGCTCAGGCCTTGCCTGGCACTTTGCAGATGAAAACGGAGATTTGGAAGTTCTGTTTTGGCCTGCACAGGCCTGGCCCAGCATTTTGCCAGCCAAAACAGAGCATTAGAAGGCCGCCCCTCCAATGCTCCATTTTGGCCAGAAAAGTGCGGAGCGGAGGGGAATAGGCAGGACGAATGTCGCACAGCCTTTTGTTTTTTGTTTTAATCTTTCTAATTTGCCCTGATTATCCCAATGGCATTCTGCAATTTAAAAAAAGTATTTTGGATATTATTAACTTATCTATAAATTGCTTCAGTACGCGTGGATTATTATTCTATCTCCATTTTATATTTACAAGAAGCTGGAGATGAATCAGGTAGAGACAGGAAGTGCTAGTTCATCAACTTCATGCTAACCATTTGTGAATGAGCAGGGATTTGAATCTCTCCCTAATCAGTTACCAGTTACTTAATTATTTCAGGTATGCTGCAAATAATATTTTAAATGTTTATATGGAAAACCATCTGGAGTAACTACATGTATGCCATCAGTTTTAATCTTACTGGATAGGAAATTCTTTTTTTTTCTGACTTACTTGAAATGAAGAAATTAAATGTTAGTGGCTTTCCTGAAGTTGCTGTCAGCATGAACCTTATTAAAGTTATGCCAGAGTCCATTCACTCAGCATCCAGAGTTTCAATCCACCAGAGTAGTTTCTGGTCCTCTGATAATAAGGCAGATGAGAGCTAAGCAGTCCAATAATTTGCCCAAAATAGCTGCCACTTTTCCATTAGAACAGACCACTGTACCAGTTACTAAAACTAAAGCAAAGCCAGTAAATGAAATAAGGTGAATATACTTTCGACATGCAAACATGTGGACTACAACTTGATTCTCAAGATTACATTCTTTTAAGTTCCTGGATGTTGTGTATATATTAAACACACACACATAGAGACACACATACACATACACATAATTATTAAAGATTGTAATTTAAAGAATAAAAACGACTGTATTTTTCAGAGTATAAGACACACCGGAATATAAGATGCACCAAGGTTTTGAAGAGGCAAATTTAAAAAAGTAGGTAGGTAGATAGAGGGATAGAGAGGGAGAGAAAGAGAGAGAAATAAAATAGGTAGGTAGGGGGAGAGAGAAAGTAGGTAGGTAGGTAGATAAAGGGATATAGAGAGAGAAATAGAGAGAGATAGAGAAATACAGTAGGTAGGTAGGGAAAGAGAGAGAGGGTGTAGGTAGGTTGGTAGGCAGAGGGATAGAGAGAGAGAAATAGAAAGATATATATATATAGAGAGAAATACAGTAGATAGGTAGGGAGAGAAAGAGAGAGAGTAGGTAGGTGCGTAGGTAGATAGAGGGGGGGGGGAGAGTGACAAATACAGTAGATAGGTAGGAAGAAAGAGAGAGTAGGTAGGTAGGTAGGTAGATAGAGGGGGGAGAGAGAGAGAAAAAAAAATACAGTAGGTAGGTAGGGAGAGAGAGAGAGTAGGTAGGCAGGTATTTACTCCAGGTGTATTTATCCATGTACTGGAAAAGGAAATAGCTGACAATCTGCAGCACCTAAGACTTGTTTCTGCTGGCACAGCACTTGATCAATGTAATTCTCATCAATCAGTTAAAGAGGTTTCCAAAAGGAAAAAAAAAGTTTTTCCACTCTGCAAACCTCCCAAAAATGGACAGTATTTTCACGAAAACGGGCCTGTTTGTTTAAAAAAGGCATGAATAGCTTGGGGGGGGGGGCAAAAACGAGCAAAAATGGCCCATTTTTTGCAAAAACTGTGCTCGGAGATATGACCGGCGGCAGCCGAGGACACGGGAGAGGCCCTGATTGGCCAAGGCGCGCCTGCTCGCTGGCGGAAAAGTTACACCCCTCTCATTGGTTCCCCGCCTGACAGCTCCAAGTATAAATAGTTGTCAGGCGGGCTAGTTCTTTGTTCTGCTCTGTCTATACCTTGACTCATTGTTGTTAAATAAATGAAAGTTTGAACCAGTCACCGCCTCAGTCATTCGCGGTTCGCAGGAATGTAAATGGACTGTTTTTTCAGGAAAATGGGCCTGTTTGTTTAAAAAAGGCATGAATAGCCTTGGGGGGGGGAGCTTGCAGAGTGCTCCTGGGGAGAGGGGCAAAAATAAGCAAAAATGGTCCATTTAAAAAAAAAAAACGGGCCCTTTTTTGTCGAAAAAAATTGCATGCATAGCCTTATGGAGGCTTATAAAGTGCTACTGGGGGCTGGGGGGGGGCAAAAATCAGCCCGTTCTTTGCTCATTTCTGCCCTCCTCAGCCCCCAGGAGCTCTCTGAAAGCCTCCATAAGACTATGCACAGCCATTTTGGTGAAGGGGCGGGGCTTCAGGAGGCAAAAAAAATGTTGTATTCGATGTATAAGACGCACCCAGATTTTCAGCCTCTTTTTTGAGGAAAAAAGATGCATCTTATACTCTGAAAAATACGGTAATACAAACTAAATAAATAAAAAGAAGGTGCAGAAAATAAAAATAGAAAAGAAAAAAGAAAAATATAATAAAAAAGAAAAGAAATACCATATAAAATGACTTCTTCCTTCATCAGAAGTAGAAAGAATTTTAGTAAGTAGAAGCCACCTTAAAATGCAACTAAATAATCTCTTTTTCCCATATTCCATCTCTTAGCTATAAATTAATCCTAGAAGCTTCATTATTTCAGTCCTGAGGTCAGCAAAATCCATTAAGGTCACCAGCGATATGGTAGCAACATATCTATTTTAACCTTGAGCAAATAAACCAACTTTACATTACTTTTTTTGCTTCTAACAGTCTTGATCTTTAGACACTAAAATTAATATTTAACAACTTGATTTCTTTTCAATTTTTGTCACTTCTCACAAAATATCCCTTGTAATTATTAAGACATCAATCAGTTTCTTCTATATGTCCAATGTAACAACTTTTTCCATTTTTTTGTAACTGTCATTTTTAAATCTTTCATATCTGTCTCAATCATGTTAGGTAACTTTTCCCCCCCTCTTCCATGGCATCTTTTAAACACAATCTATCTATAGAGGCAGACACACTTAGAATTATCTTCTGGTTCCAATGTTAAAAAATATCCTTCCATATGTCCAATGTTAAAACATTTTGCTTCATTCTGTAAGTTGAGTCTGATTCTTCTTCTTCTTTTATTATTATCTTTATTTCCATCTAGTTCCTTCTAATGTCCAATTTTTAAAAGTTTGTCTTTAAAAGGAAAGCTAAAAAGCCCTTTATCCAATGGACAGCATCCTTTGAATTATGCCATTTAATTGGATTTTCAAATATGCCATGAAGTAGCAATTTGTTTCCCCACAACAAGTTGCCAAAACAAAAAAAGAAATTAATCTTAACAGAAATCTGTGTTGGTTTCATATAAATAAACCCTTTTAACAACAACAACAACAACAACAACAACAACAACAACAATGAGTTCTATTGGCTAAAAGCCACAGCTGTACCTTAGTCATTGGGTCTGAAACAAGAGTCCAGACACAAAAGAAAGCATTCCTATAGAAAACAAGACTTATCTTTGCAGTGTTAATAGAACAAAACAATATAGAAGGAACCATAAATAAAACAAACAGTTTGAGACTGTACAGTATGTGTGCATAAGTATGTAGATTTGTATTTTATATGTTAGACTTACAGGCAGTGGTAGGATCCTGTCGGTTTAACAAGTGGTTCAGTGATTGCGTGTTTCACTCTGTGTGCATGCACAGTTTTAACAAAACTTACCTTCCATGTTACTCTGCTGCGCGAATCAGCTGAGAGAATATAGGTCAGTAAAGTGCGGGGGTGGGTGGGTGAGCCCACCTGATCGTTGGAGCAAACTGGTTTGCCCCCAGCTGATCTTCAGAGATACCAGTTTGCCCAAACCGAATCTGAACCGGCTGAATCCCATCCCTGCTTACATATAGTCTTCAGCTTATGATCAACCTCTGCATGAACTTGTTAGGAACTTGCAATCCTAACTCTAAAATTAACTTCATAAAAATTGGAAGAAAGCTTGTTGCTTTCTGGTAATTAAAATATGACTGATTGTTAGCAACAAATGCTTTAGCAAAACATAATGAGAGAAAATGGTAGATTAACATGTCCTTCTTTTTGTACCCCTGTGCAACACCGAGTGATGAGCTGACATACCTTCTTCTTTGCTATGACATGCTTTGCTTACAAACCAACTATAATGTCACGGAACCATAAGTGGACAAGGCAGCTGACAAATAAGTGGAAAGAATGCTTTTTTTATCAATAGACATCTTCTTACCCATTATAATCCCAATTCCATTAAAACCAGGAGATGGCATTTCATAATCATGTCAGCCATTTGGACCTTTTGAGGAATGGAAAATAAAACCCAACGCACAATGAATTTGAAATTACCTTTATGAAACAGCAGTGCAAAGATTTGTCAACATGTTTTAATCCTGGTGGATCAAAATCAGGAACTACAGATGGTTCACTGATAATAGTTATCAGTCCTTAGATGGGAGGCCATCAGAGTCGCAGACTGCATTGGAAAAATATAAATCTGGATCTGGAAAAGTGACAGCAGACCTAGGTTTTACTCTCAAAACTGATGCCTTTGCCGAGATGGAGAAAGGCAGAGATAAAATTGGCAATGAACACAAAAACTGTTAGCAAATAAAAGAGGAAATAAATGCCATCTCAGCTCTGAGAAAGATGGAAACTCGAGAAAGTGACTCAAAATAACCCAACCTTGATTCTATATGATATAAGAATTGCCAGAGGGAAATGCTGGAAAGCTTCCAAGTTTCCGTTAATATACCCTATAACAATAAAGTGTACTCTCAGTGGTTTTTGTGGTGTCTGTTACGTGATCTGGCTTACCTCAAAGGCTGACAGCCAGGATGGAGAGTTTCTTGGTGAAGGTTAAGGTATTACAGCAAATTTCCCTCTGCGAAGGTCAGGATCAGATTACTTCAATCCATTACTCCACAAGACTAATGGGCCTGATTGGACTGGATTCCTGTTGCTTTGGGAGATCTTTGTTGAACCTGACCAACCACCCTATCAATGATCTGGTTAAAATGTGGAATAATTATCTGGGTCCAAAAAGCTTTTGGTTCAGAAAAGAATAGGGTATTTTCTAGATGTCCTCTGCCTTGTGCCAAGCCTATAGCACACCACAGAATGTGGAGTAATTGCAGAAGACAAGGTGTGAGAACAGACGGTCAAAGTTATTGTGGTACAAGACTAAAGAATGAGTCAGTCAGTACGGGGGTTAGGCATCATAAAGTTTCTATTACTGCCATCAAAAAAGAAAATAAACTTTAAGTCTTCCATCTGTTTCAATGGATAATTGGCCAGTGGAATTCATTAGAACTATTAGCGAGATGACCAGGCACTGGGAGACCTTGATCAGTGCTTTTGTACACCTGAGCTCTGCTATAAAAAGTTCTATGATTCTTTGCCAACAAGATGGAGTGGATTTGCACTGAATTTGATGCCATTTTGAATAGTATTAAGGCAGGGGTGAGTTGCTGCCAGCGTTACTACCAGTTCGCAACCCGCGCGAAACGTGTGAACACACACATAATGTTCAATGTAAATTGTTCTGCATGCATGCGCAGAACAATTTACAGTGAACTGTGCACGTGCAGTCACTAAAATCCAAAATGGCAGCAACCCAAGCGGCAGCAAGGGAACCAGTTCGGGGGCATGGCAGGCCTGGGTCACTGCTGGTTTTGTGACCCAGGCCTGAATTCCACTACCAGTTTGTCTGAACCGGGCCGAACCGGCAGCAACTCACCTCTGCTTTAAGGTTTTCGAATGTACTAGCTATTCATCTCTGAGCCAGTTTATTTATTTAATGAATTTATATTTCTACTTGTCGTCTCTACTTATCCACCAAAACAATTGCAATCCATAACATAAAAATAAAAACGTGCTAGTCATTCCCTAGAGTCAGCAACGACTAGCACATATGTGCAAGGGGAACCTTTGCACCTTCTCATAAAAATGGGATAAAAAAGAAACAGTAATAGTGCTGGAGGCCCCTAAAAAATCTTGCAAGAATCATAATAGATTGCTTGTCTCTCAAGAAAGTAGAGATAAGGTCCTTCGTTTGCTTCATGCCCCTATTTGCTTGTTAGACCCTACCATGGCTTGACTTACAAGGGCCTCTAAAGACTTTGTAGCAGTGGTGGGTTTCAAAATTTAATATATATTGTACTCCCTTTCAAATAGCCAACAAAATATTTCTGGTTTTAATTCCATATCATGCTTTACCATTGCTTCCAACTGCTAACTTCTGAATAGCTACTTGGACCGACCTAACAACCAGGAAAGCAATAACACAAGTAAGTACTTGAGTGTATCTCTTTCATTGTGTTATTCTTATGTAAGGTGTAAGTGCAAGTGATTAAAGTCTTGCTTTCTGTGTCTCTCCTTTGTGCAGGTTGTTGAAGCAAAGTGACAAGGTGGTGTGCAGAAGACCAGCAAGCCAGTGGTCCTTCCTCTGTAAGTAGCTGTCTTTATTGCTGGGTGTGCTCTGTGCTGGGTTCATCCTTGAGATAGTGAAGTACAAGCGATTAAATTCTTGCTTTCTGTGTCTCTCCTTTGTGCAGGTTATTGGAGCAAAGTGGTGAGGTGGTGGTGCAGAAGACCAGCAAGGCAATAATCTTCCCTCTGTAAGTAGCTGTCTTTATTGTTGTGTGTGCTGGTTTCATCCCAATGCAGTGCATGCAATGAAAGAGTTCATTTCTGTGTCTCTTCTTTGTGCATTCATTGGAGTCAGTGATACTGAAGACTGGCAAGAACAGTCATCTTCCTTCTGTAAGTAGCTCTTTTATTGTTTTTGTACTTATTTTAATCTTATTGTAGTTCATCCATTGGGGCAAAGAATTCAGTGACATTGTCTTGGCCACTCTCACCAAGTCACATAGCCGGCAAACCACTCCCACCCGGTCACATGGCTGGCAAACCGCTCCCACCCAGTCACATGGCCGGCAAACCACTCCCACCCGGTCACATGGCCGGCAAGCCACTCCCACAAAGCAGGCCACACCCACAGAGTAGGTTCCAAAATTTTTTGAAACCCACCACTGATTTAGTCCCCCACTTTAAGAAGAAGTTTGCAGATTGCGGGTCCTCCATAAACTGGCATTAATACTGGGCAACCCTATAGCAATAATGGGACGTTAGTCACACCCTCATTGTGGCACATGTGCTCATAATCTTGATCATGGATTAGTTCAGTGGATTTCAGTAGGATGGCCACTGAAATTGCAGATACTCATGGCTCTTTTAAAAAGTGCTCTGTCATCTCCATGAAAAACCAGTGGCTTTCTGAGCTCCATTCAGAAAGCACTCACTTTGTGTTTAAAAAAAAAACACCTTGCATGGCTCCCAAGCTAATTATACAAAGCTGCTCTTCTATAATCTACCTCAAAACCTTCTATTGCCCCATCATAAATAAGTGCAGCAACCACAACACATTTCTTTTTTTCATAGTGGGAATCAATTGCTCTTAGAGTTGTAAAGGTAAAGGTTCCCCTTGCACATATCTGCTAGTCGTTTCCGGCTCTAGGGGGGGCGGTGCTCATTTCTGTTTCAAAGCCGATGAGCCAGGGCTGTCCAAAGATGTCTCCGTGATCATGTGGCTGGCATGACTAAGTGCCAAAGGCACATGGAACACTGTTACCTTCCCACCAAAAGTAGTTCCTATTTTTCTATTTGCATTTTTAAATGCTTTCGAACTGCTAGGTTGGCAGAAGCTGGGACAAGTAACGGGAGTTCACTCTGTTACGCGCCACTAGGGATTCGAACCACCGAACTGTCGACCTTTCTGATCGACAAGCTCAGCATCTTAGCCACCGAGCCTGAACTGAGTTGAGGTAAACCTTTTTCATATTATAGTGTAGGTTAAAATCTGTTCTTTTACCCAAGCATTTTAGAGTTTGAAATTGTGGTTGAGCTTTTAGAGCTTTTAATATTTAATTTTAGAATTTTATATATGTCATATATGTACTTTTGTAAGCTGCCTTGAGCCATTGGGATTGGTAGAATGTACATTTATAAATATATGAATAATGCACTTTAGTGTAAAGTGCTAAAACCGTGTGAATTTGTCCATATAGGTTATTGGGAGGAGACTCCTAGGCAATGAGACTCAAAGCACAAATTAGTCAATTACAGAATTTTGTCAGCATTGCTAGGCCAACTAATTGTTGTGGGCACTTGTTGGTGCTTTGTTTCTGGATAGGGAAGAACTACATTTTAATAGGGAGGCAGAGAAGGAAATACTTTACTATACCACAGCCGCAAAGTCAGATAGCCTACATTAAACTACCTATGTAAGAGACAACTTTTAATGCATGTATCAAGAAAGAGCAAATAAGGGCAAACAACAACTTCAAAACATTCTCTAATGCTAGGATTAAAAATCCCTATCAGCTCTGAGTCTATATTTTATGGGGACATTACTTTTTTAATATCAACTAGGTTGATTTTCTTTGTAAGCAAAAAAAAAAGAGAGAGAGAGAACAAGACTACTTACAGTATGCAGTTTAAGAATGTGCTGTTGTTTGTTTGAATCACAAATTACGGTTGGAAAAAAAATCCCTTGCCAAAAACAGGGTGGACACTAAATTTATTCCCCATATCAACCCGACCCCAATACCAATATATCCCAAGGCTGCATCCATCCTCTGGCTCGGGGATGAAATTAATCAGGTTCTGACAGGTTCTGGAGAAACAGTAGCGGAAATTTTGAGTAGTTCGGAGAACCAGCAAATACCAGCTCTGGCTGGCCCCATGGTGGGGATGGAATGGGGATTTTGCAGTATCCTTCCCCTGCCACGCCCACCAAGCCACGCCAACAGAACCGGTAGTATTGAATTTCACCCCTGTTCTGGCTGCTCAGGCAAAATGCCTCCCGCCCTCGAGAAATTCTCTTCAACATATTGAAAGTTGCAACTATTTCTGCTAAGTTTGGTGAGCTCAGGAAATTATTTGAAGCCCAGCATCAATAAAATATATTTAATGAAAGCCTAGTGTAAAGATTTAGTTGAGACTTATTTGGGATGATCTCTTTAACTCAGTCCTGGTTTCTTGGCTGAAGCATGTCCAATTCTTATTAGTGAAAACTGGGCATTAAATCTACAAGGCCACCAAAATGTTGCACTGAGTTACTGCAGCTAAAAATATTTTCTCTCTCTAAATAGGAAAGAAGTGGTCTAAAGTGAAGACAACTACTTCAGCACCAGAGGGCTTCTATGCACTGTACCAAGGGTGAAATTCAGCAGGTTCTGACAGGTTCTGGAGAACCAATAGCAGAAATTTTGAGTACCATATTTTTTGGAATATAAGACGCACCTTTTCATCTTAAAATGACAATAGAACTAAAAGAAAGAGAAGAATCGGACTTCTATAAAGTATGGAATAAAATGTACAAGTGGCTAGAAATCAGAAGCCAAAACAGAAAATAGAGAATACAAATAAATGGTGATACAAATAATGAATATTATTATAAGTGGTAATATTATGTTTGCTACATTATAGGACAAGGTTATAGTAATAGGAAGGCAACGCAGAAAGGAGAATTATAGAAGCTAAGCAGGAAAGCTGATATAGAAAGCTGCAAAATTACTGTATATTGTTATGTATGTTCTGTGGTTTTTTGTTTTTGTTTTTTCTCTCCTTGTTGTGTCTTCTTTACTGTTTTAAAGATTAAACCATTCAATAAAAATTATAAAAAAAAAAACGCACCTTTTTCCCTCAAAAAAGAGGCTGAAAACCTTATACACCGAATACAGCATTTTTTGGCCTCCCAAAACTCTGCCTCCTTTGCAAAAATGGCCATGTGTAGCTTTTAGGAGGCTTCCAGAGTGCTTCTGGGGGTTGGGGATGGCAAAAGTAAGCAAAAACCAGGCCAGCCCCCCAGCCCCTAGGAGCACCCTACAAGCCTCCTAAAGGCTATGCATACCCCCTTTTTGACCAAAAAAAAAAAAAAAAAACCCACACAGCCCTGTTTTTTGCAAAAACAGGGAATGTTTTTTGCAAAAACATTTTTGGGAGGTCTGCAGAAGGCAAAAACTTTTTTTAAAAAATTTGCTTCTTCAAAATCTTGGTGCACCTTATACTCCGGTGCGTCTTATACTCCGAAAAATACGGTAGTTCAGAGAACCGGTAAATACCACCTCTGGCTGGCCCCAGAGTGCAGTGGGAATGGAGATTTTGCAATATCTTTCCCCTGGAGGGGGGAGGGAATGGGGATTTTGCAATATCCTTCCCCTGCCACGCCCCCAAGCCACGCCCACAGAATCGGTAGTAAGAAAAATTGATTTTCACCACTGCACTGTACCCATAATTTAGACGCATTCTGACACGAAGCGTCACATTTCTCCATTTGGGTTTCATCTGAATTTCCTTTTTAGGACAGTTGACTTTGTAGTATGTAGCTACCTATTTCTGTCATGTGTTCCACTTGAAAATAATACCTCCACCTCTGCTGTAATCCATCCACAGTGCCTGCCAGGAAGATGTGACAGGTGGCTATTTAAAGGAGGGCCTTTCCAATCTAATGTCTCAGTTTGACGAGCCTCACCCAGCATGTATGCTGTGAATTCTTCAGGCAAGGTGAGAACATGTGCTCCACTCAAAAGAAAATGACTGCTTTTTAAAATATTATTCTTGAACTATGGTCACCCTATTTGTGTTATTTTGTTTTGGTTGACTCTGTGACTACTTTAAATTCCATATAAGATGCTTTAGCTCTATTTTTCTTTTCTTTTTACCAGCACTGATGGAATATTATTATGGTGGGTGGCTCAAATGTTCAGACTGGATATGGCATCTTACTTTACCCATTAGCAATAGCAATAGTACTTAGACTTATATACTGCTTCATAGTGCTTTTACAGCCCTCTCTAAGCGGTTTACAGAGTCAGCCTATTGCCCACAACAATCTGGGTCCTCATTTTACCCACCTCGGAAGGATGGAAGGCTGAGTCAACCTTGAGCCTGGTGAGATTCGATCTGCCAAACTGCTGGCCGATGATCAGCAGAAATAGCCTGCAGTACTGCACTCTAACCACTGTGCCACCATGGCTTTTTAGATCTATTTTTCATATTTCAAGGTTTGGATCTGATCTTCTTATTCCACCAATGGAAATATTCTTGAGAAGACTTCCATTCAGAATGTTCATACCTTGTTTCCCTGCAAATAAGTCCTCCCCGGATAATAAGCCCAATTGGGCTTTTGAATGCATGCGCTAAAATAAACCCTCCCCCCAAAATAAGCTCTCCCCCAAAATATTGCAACACAGCAGTAGCCATGAGGTGACCATTCTCGCTGCCTCCTGCACCTCAAAAATAATAAGACCTCCCCCAAAATAAGCCCAAGTGCTTATGTTGGGGGTCAAAACAAAATAAGACCTTGTCTTATTTTTGGGGAAACACGGTGTTTAGTAGACTTACGGACATAAAATGTTCCCCTGTTCCCCCTCCTTTGATAGCCTTCCATGCTATTAAACATATCCTTTTTAAGGTAGTAAAGCAACACCCTATAAGAAAGCAGTGGCAAACTATTTCCATATCGTTACTGAAAATCAAACAAACCCTATATGGACATCTCTATGAAGATACCAGGAGCTGATGAAAGCTTATACCTTTTAATAAAATGTATTAATGGGAAAAGATGTACCAGACTCCTCTGGTTTTGGCTATCACAGACTAATACAGCTCTCCTTTTACAATCTCATTGTTATGCCTTGCACAGAAAGACTACTTGATAGCATTTGCCCTCAGAGCAAGGCTACGGAAAGCTCACTTTTTAGCTCAGCAAACAGAAGCCATGCATACATCCCAAGATACTAGAGATAGTAATCTACTCTGAAAATGTTTTTAAATAGTTGGTCTTTGTGTCTTTGGGATTAGCAGCAACTCCTATTCTTTCCAGCAATATTCCCATTGACAAAGTTATCCTGCTAGAAGTTCTCTTATTTAAAGCCACAAGTTTACATTTTTAGTATCATCCACCACTGTACTCTACATGTTCTCAATTGAATACGCTCTGTCACAGATTGTAAAAAATAAATTAAGTTACCTGTAATAAAAAAGACGGTAACACTTGATTTGGTGATACAATTTTCAGTGGGGTTCCTGTGGTATGTATAACGTTTAGTCCCATGCTGGATATAAGAAGTTCATTGAAAAAGCAACGCAAGATATTTTAAACGGTTCATTTCAAAACTCACATAATAACATAGTAAAACACACAAATTAATGGAAGAAATGGAAAAAATAGATAAGCTATCTGCCTATGAACTAAAAGAGGGGCAAATAGATTTGAACAAAGGAGATCATTTTTTGTAGAATGGAGTGCTGAAGCCATGCAGGGAAGTGAAAAGATAGGTTTAATGATAAACGAAAGACTACTGCATTTTCCCGAAAATAAGACAGGGTCTTATTTTCTTTTGACTCCCGAAATAAGTGCTTGGGACATATTTTCAGGGAGGTCTTATTACTTTTGAGGTGCAGGAGGTGGTGAGCATGGTGACCTCATGGCTGCTGCTGTGTTGCAATATTTTCAGGGAGGGCCTATTTTCAGGGGAGGGCTTATTTTAGGGCATGCACTCAAAAGCCCAATTGGGCTTATTATCTGGGGAGGTATTTTCAGGGAAACAGGGTAAAATGTTATGCTTGAAAGAATTGGGTAAAATAATGTAATCTGGACAGTTATGATGTAACAATCCATAGGTATGAAAGTTATATGTCATACATATGATGAATGGTGTATATTATGTACTAAGGAATTGTGATAAAGGAAGAACTAGAGAGAATAGAGGGAATATTCTGAAAGAGTGAGATCCAAAGAAAAATGAATTATGTGAGGTAACACGATTGGATTTGTTAGAACAAGATGAGAGAGTCCAAAAAAGTAACGAGGCCATTCAGAGGCTCAAGAATGAATACAAGTAGTGACTTGTCTGGTGATCATATCCTCAGGGGAAAAAAGATCATTTGTTTTGAATATATGATTTCAAATTTCATATGTGCACATGAAAACAACTGAACATAATCTGGAACAATTCCTCAGGGAACACAGGAGACCACAGAAGTCAAGCTAGGATCAGTTAAAATCCCTTAATTCCTCCAACAAATATATTATGTGTCAGGATTTGCTCAAAGGAAATATGGTTTCTACCATCTTCAAAACTATTTTTTAAAACAATATTTACAGAATACATTTACACACCAGTGGTGGGTTGCAGGCGGTACGCTCCGGTACAGGCGTACCGGAGCCTGCCCGGAGCACCAGATACCGTTCCAGTATGGTGCTCTGGAGGGTCCACCTGCCTGCCTGAGGTCCTTACCTGTGCTTTAAGCTTTTAGCGCTTCTGTGCGTGCGCATGGCGCCTACGGTGCCTGCACGACGCTCCACTGAGCAGCTGGAGCATTGCGGAGGCTTGTGGAAGCATCGCAGGTAAGTGCGATGCATGTGCGCACCACGCGTGTGGGCGCACGCACTGCACGTGTCCATGTGGGTGACGCCGGGGCCGTTCCAATCGTACCAGTTGGAACAGAATCCGGAACCCACCACTGTCACACGCATACAGAACATCACAATAGATTCACTCTGTGATCCTTGTCAGGATTCAGTCTTTCTACTCCTATAAAATGTGAGGCATTTCAAGGTGTTTCATCTATTCTAAACAGCTGTTCTTGACTCTATCCAAGACTTGAGATATGTCACAGCTTTGCCCTCCATGCTGCTTCCCTTTCTCCGCAATCCCTTTTGGAAGGTGATATGGCATTTCTAAAGTATTGCCATTGCAGAGTGTGTGAAATTTAATCCCATTTCTCTGTGGTAAAAATGCACATATCTCCAGCATTAAACTTAACAATGCTCCCTGGTATTGTTTTTAATCATTTATCCCTGTACCCCTGGAGGTGGAGAGGAACCGCCTTTGGATTCATAGTTCTATTTTTATGTAAATAAAACCTGCTCACGTCGATACCCAAAGGCAGTGAACCATCTAGCTGTGGACTTTAATAGCTGAATGGCAAAACTGGAAGTGACCTCGTCCATGGTGACCTTGAAAGCACAGAGGTTGCTTCACTGGTGCCGCACTTTCAAACTAAAATAATTCAGTGAGCAAAGCAGTGATTTTTGTACTCTATCACACCTTCCATCTTTTTCTTCTTCTTTATTTTATACTCTCCGATAATTAAATAATAAAGTACATAAATCATTTTTTCTCAACCAACATTTTCCAGCTATCTATATGTAGCTTTTGCATTTTTCTTGTTCACAGAAAAGAGCAAACAGAAAAAGCTTTTCGAGGCTTCAAGAGAAATAAATGCAAATCTCAGAGAGTTTGCAACGAATTATAACCCCAAAGTTGTGGTTTAGATGTTCATATTTGGGGGAAGGTAAATCAGTTCCAAGTCTTGATCATTCTTCTACAGCGGGGGGTGTCAAACTCAAGGCCCGGGGGCTGGATCTGGCCCGCAGGGTACTTAGATCTGGCCCACGGGGTCACCCTGGAAACAGCGACGGACCAGCATGTGGTCCTCCTGCCAGGAAAAATGGAGCTTAAGTGCCCGTTTTCGCTGGCAGACTGCTCGGGTTGCTATAGGCACCCCCAACACAAGTGACATCAAGTGGCCACACCCACCCTGGCTACACTCACCTCAGCCCCCCAAGTTCAAACACAACCCTGATGCAGCCCTCAATGAAATCGAGTTTGACACCCCTGTTCTACAGTGAGACATTTGACAGGTGTTTAGACAGTGATTATTTATTTAAGGCTGCAATTACCTTGCAATAGGCATAATCTAATATTCATAGGTATGTAAGAAAATAGCTTAACATTGAGATACGGAGTAGTATTCAGCGTGGAATAGGTTTTATCAATGGTTAGAGATAGGAGGTAGAAATTAGATGAAGAATTATTGTTGTATCTAAGTAAAATATGAATCTTGTTTATAACGATAAGCATGTTAGTACAATTAATATGATCATAAATAAGCTAATATAACTTTAAATATGGTTGTAATCATTACGTGTATTATCATTATTACTATTGGTACATCTATTATTTTTTTTCCTTCTTTTGTAAAACAAAATGCCCGGACAATACACTGTCTTCAAAATATTTATATCTAAATAAAAAGAATGACTTTTAAAAAAGATAAGAAAATAGCTTAACAGACAAGCATTTCAGATGCATTTATGTCACTTTCAATTTCACTGTAATGAACATTATTGATAAAGTATTGATGCATTATATCCCAAAGACAGGATGTATCTTTTCATACATTTTGGACTATATAACCAATTTGTGTTTGCCTCACTGTTACGCGGTAGGAGTTTTGGCTGGTGTTTGAGCACTTGTTAGACCTTAGGGTGCAATAGCCTTTCAAAACAGAACATTTCCAGTATTTGTGCACGTTTCAGGAAATGGTTTACCAGAGAAAAACATCATTGTTTTTTTTTTCACAGCCAAGTGGCTGCTCTTACAACAAAGCCCTTGCAACCTTTGTAAAATTTTATGTGGTCATCGTAATTCTCACATGAGATGTGTGTCTGACGATAAAGGAAAAGAGTATTCATTAAAAAAAAGTGAAATAATCATCACTTCTGAGTGAAAATGGGACACATACTGTATATATAGCAAGAACTTTACATTGTAAGTTGCGTTCCGGAATATCAGAACTGTGTTATGTCCCCAATATGGCTCAACAATTCAACAACCATTGTGATTCTTTCATTTTACCTGTACGGATTTTTGCCGATATTGGTACTGAGCTTCTCCTTTTTCAAACTGGTTCTTCACACTTGCCAAACCTCCAGGTATTCTGCGTGCCTCTGATTCCTCTAGAGACTGGTGGGGAAAAGAACAAAGAGAAGAGCTAAAAATAAACCCTTAAAAACAGCGACTTGGGGTGCTTTGGGTTTTGCTCTATCTTTGAAGTCAATTTTGATGGCTGGTGAATGCCTGGGAAAGTCCTTGCAATTTCCTTGGCAGGAATTCAGAAGTGGATTGTCATTGCTCATCCAGCTGGTTTTCTGCCTAAGGAAGGACTGGAACTAATGGTCTCCCGGTTTCTAACTGGGTGCCTTAAGCACTACACCAAATTGGCTGTTCGGTCAGCTGTTGTGGTATTCCATAGCACTTCTGAGTTCAACTGGCTTTACTCCCAGGGAAAGTGGGTATAGGTCAGTGATGGCAAACCTTTTTGTGGTTGCGTGCCGAAATACCCATAATGCAATGTGCGTGCGACCCCCCCCACTGCGTGCCACTCCACTGCGCATGTACGCATGCCCCTTTGCCTGTGCAACACCCTCATGCATGTGTGTGTTACCCCTGCATCCTGTTTTGGGCCTAGAAGGCCTCCTGCACTAACCTGGAAGCCAAAACAGGGCACGGGGGGGGGGGGGGGAGACGGGACATGCACACCCTGAAGCCCCATTTTGGGCCTAGAAGGCCTCCTGCACCAACCTGGAAACCAAAACGGGGCGCAGGGGTGCTGCACAAGCCTCACTATGCCCCGCCCTCTGCGTATGCACAGCAGAGATCCAAAGACAAGCTGGCCAGTGGGAGGCTCATGCGCTTGCATGGTGGAGCTGGGCTGGGCTGGGGCGACGACTGGCGTGCCTGCAGAGAGGGCTCTGCATGCCACCTGTGGTACACATGCCATAGGTTCGCCATCATGGGTATAGGTGGTCCTTGTTTAATGACCACTCATACAGTGACCATTTCAACTTAGGATGAGTGGCAGTTGCAACTGGTCTTTAAAATTCTGACCTGTGCATTGCTCTGTGGTTACATACAGCAACAGCAATATGAATGCAGTTGAATGCAATGACCTGGCCTGGATTTCCAACCATCAGAGTTGTCCCCTGGTCATGTGATCACAATCCGTAACCTTTCCCGCAGCTTCCCATAAGCGAAGTCAATGGGGAAACCATCAATGTAAGGGAGAAGTCATCATCATGGGAGGTCCTTTCTTATTGAGCCACACAGTCCTCACTTAACAACAGTAAACAGAAACTGCTGGAATTGCCATTGCTAAGTGGTTCTGTTACATTCTATCACGTTTTACAACTGCGCTGCTTAGCAATGTAAATTCTGGTCCTAATTACTGTTCTTAACCAAGGCCTACCTGTACATGATTAGGCATTACTTAATTATAAATTTTATTTCTGCCTGTTCTTACGAATTATGGTATTGGGTTTTAAAGTTTGTGTTATGTGTGTGTGTGTGTGTGTGTGTATGTGTTACAGTGAAAGACAGAAATTGGTGAATGTCGACTTTCACCGGTGAATGTCCAAAATATTTGCTAAATACCCTTATTTACGACTTACACTAAATACCTAACCCTAACCCTAACCCTAACCCTAACCCTAACCCTAACCCTACCCCTAACCCTAACCCTACCCCAACCCTACCCCTACCCCTACCCCTACCCCTAACCCAACCCTAACCCTAACCCAACCCTAACCCTAATCCTAACCCTAACGCTACCCCTACCCCAACCCTACCCCTACCCCTACCCCTAACCCTAACCCTAACCCTAACCCTACCCCAACCCTAACCCTAACCCTAACCCTATCCCAACCCTAACCCTAACCCTAACCCTAACCCTAACCCTACGTATTTGGTATGTGTTGACATTCACTGGTGAATGTCGACATTCACCAGATTTCTGTCTTTCACATATGTATATACAATATATATGTATGTATGTATGTGTGTGTGTGTGTGTGTATATGTATATATATTTTCTGTTCCAAGAAGCTACAGAAACACACAAAATATTAAAAGTATCTGAAAAGGAAAATGCAAACTATCCAGTGCGCAATGCTCTGAATTGTTTTACATTTGTTTTGCTTCACATATAAAGTATATTTTGCTATTGGTCCATTCCAATCCAGCGATGTACAGGCCTTAATAAGTTATGCCAACCTTCTAAGGCAAACTCATGAAAAGAATGTCATCAAAATACTTAAAATATGAATGCCTAATGCCTAATCCAGATTTAAGCAGAGGCTTATGGGGATATTATTATTACCACACTGATTTAAAAGATTAAAGAAGCGCTAACAATCAGTAGCCCTCAGTATCTTCTAATCCAGCGTTTCTTCAGGACCATTAACTGCTTTATGCCATCAGGGGCTCGGAGACCAGGAAGAGATTCTACTGTTATACAACTGTGTGAATTAATCTCTTTGCAAAAGCAACACAGACAATCTTGGGAGCTTCTTTTATAATGTTGAAGATTAGTGCAACAATATGGACTGCACTAGTGTGTTTTTGGAGAGAAAAAAACCCAGCCCCAATTCATAATCTGACACTGTGAACCACATGTGATTTAAAAGCCTAGGTTTGATAACAAATTAGAGACTGGGAATTAGGTGAGAACATTAAAAGCCTCCCTCTGGATCTTGTCTACCTGGTCGGCAATGCTATTTGCTTCTAACAACCACACTGGTGACTAATCATAGTCTTCTAGACTTTTCCCATTGCCAATTCGTCTTACTTTGCTTCCTTCGACTTCAATGGACTGCTGTTATTTTTCAGAGTTTTCAGAGGGGTGGTGGTAGATGGAGACATCACATTTTATCTATTTATTATTTGTGAGCCTTCAGATCAGACTGCTAGTAGCTGCCTGGACGGCTTCCTGTAGTTTTCTTGGCATGATTGTTCCAAAGTCGTTTGCCACTGCCTTCTGCCTGGGGACGGACTGGTCCAAGTCATCCAGCTGGTCTTTGTGCCAAAGGCAGGGCTAAAACTCACCATCTCCATGATTCCAGCCTAATGCCCTAACCGCTTTCCTAAACTGGCTATACCATAGTAACAATTAGCCCAAAACCTGCTTTTCTACGTTTGCCTTTAGTTCTGGTTTGCTTCTATGTCAGTGTTCCCCCTCCCCACCTTTCCAGCTTGCCTGGGGAGGGGGGATGCAGAGGTGGTATTCTACTGGTTCGGAACAGATCGCCCGAACTGATAGCGGAAATTGCAGGTGGCTCCGCTGGCCTGTGGCCAACTCTATGGCATCCCATTTAGGCCCTTTTTTCACCAAAAGCACATGCGCAGAAGGATCTGTGCATGCTTGGAAGGATCTGAGCATGTGCAGAAGGATCTGCGCATGCCTGGAAGGATCTGAGCATGTTCAGAAGGTTCTGTTAATGCCTGGAAGGATCTGCGCATGTGCAGAAGGATCTGCGCATGCGCGGAAGTGCGCGCTCACATTAGCAAACTGGTAAGGAAGGTAAGTGTATACCACCCCTGGGGAGAGGGGATGGCCTCATGTGAATGGTGGGTGCTCGTGTGTGTGCCTGCCACTCACACAAGTGGAGCTATGAGTGAGCTTGACTGCTTGCCACTCATGCAAGTGCACACTCGCCCGCTTGCGTGGCCCAGTTCCAAGCAGGCCCTGGCCTAGTAATGGGCCATGGCTTGGGGAGTTGGGGACCCTTGCTCTGTGTAGTCATGTTTGAGTAAAATCTCACTGCTCTCTTTCCTCTTATTGCCTTTGGACTGCAAGAGATGGGGCTGTCCTCAAGGGCACAGCAGGAATGGGGAAGGGGCAGCCCACAGGCAAAAGGCATCCCTTTCAGTTCTGTGGCTGCAAAGCACTCCTGAAGGAAATGTCTCTTCAGGATATTTATTGGGAGGGGTTAGATGGTTTGTAAGGGACAAAATCAAGGGTGGGCTGTTGGGGGTTTGCAGGGGTTCAGGAGAACCTCTAGCTAAAATTCTGTGCAGTTCGGAGAACCCCCCAAATCCCACTCCTGGTTGGACCCACCTCTCCCCTCTCCGGTGTCCCCACGCAGCCCATTTTGTATGCAGGTAAGTGCAGGGTGCATGCGGAAGCTTCGGGAGACAAAAAAAAATGAGCCTATATGGTTTCAGTTATAGGAAATCTACAGCTGCTCCAGTATGCAGTGGTTTGAGAAGTTAGGGCAGGGGTCAGCAATCTGTGGCTCTGGAGCCGCATGTGGCTCTTTTATCCCTCTGCTGTGGTTCCTTGTCACTGCTCGGCACCACAATTGATAGGGCTTTTGGTTAGGACAGGTAGAGGAAAAAGGATGCCACGCTAGTGTGGGACTCTATGGCGGGGGAACCAGTCTTCCGGTCAGCAGAGGAAAAGGGATGCTGCGCTAGGAGGAGACTTATGATGGGGGAACTGGACTTCCGGTCGGCTCCAGAATTGAACTAGGGCATCTGTTTAGGAACTTTGTGGCTCTTTGAGTGTTTAAAATTGCCAACCCCTGAGTTAGGACATGCCTTACTCACTACTACACCCATGTATCTTCTCTACTTTAAGAGCTGCACTGGCTACCAATAAGCTACCTTCCAGTTACAATTGAAAGTGCTAGTTCTCAAGATGTCTACATAGCTCCAGAGACACCTTTCCTAAATTGCATCTGTCTGCTTAGTAAGATTAAAACAAGTGTGTTTGTTCCAAGTACCTGCTCTCAGACACCACAAAAATCTGTGGGGTTTTCAGTTATAGCACCCCTTTCTGTGGGTACTATAGCTTGTATCAGACATTGAAAAGGCTCCTTCCCTCTGGTCCTTTAGAAAGTCCATTAGACACTGGAATGTTATGAGGGTAAGGAATGGGTATTCGGATTTTGGGCTAGATTGAATACATCTTCTCTTTTTCCTTTCCTATGGATTTGCTGGAGTGTTAGTGTTTGTTTTGTTAATTAAGAGCCAATGTGGTGTAGTGATTAAGGCAGCAGGCTACAAACAGGGAGGTGGTGAGTTCCAGTCCTGCCTTTCAGGGTTTAAGTCAGCTGGGTGATCTTGAGCCAGTCGCTCTCTCCCAGCCCTAGGAAGGAGGCAAGGGCAAATCACTTTGGGAATCTTGCCAAGAATACTGCAGGGACTTGTCCAAGACCTGAACACACACACACACACACACACACAGTTTTAATCTAAATTTTGAAAAAATGAGAATAATATGCCACTCAGAGCTGGTTCCCTTTGAAGTGGCTCATAAATCTTCTAAAATAACATAAATAAATGTAATAGAAGTATAAACTGTTTGCTGTAACTCTGCTATTTAAAAATGCAATACACAGCAGCTGTAATTACAAAAGGAGCCTGTTATGTTTTGAATGTATATAGTTGTGTGAACTGTGTCAAAGTGAAACTAACCTTTAGATGACCCCAACTATTTTGGAGGGAAATTTAGAACATTTATATTTGGGCGGCCTTTTTCTTGTTTCTGTGATTGGTTTAGGCCCTGTGGGCCTAGAGTAAAAATCACAGCCATTTGCCTGCAGTTCCTCAGTTCCATTTTGAGTCAATAAACGCTGTTGCAGCTATGCTGGTCTGGATCTTGCTTACTGAAGCCCACTACACAATAGAGCCATTCTTCATCAGTCTAAAGTGGCCCTGCTCTAAATGCAGCAGCTGCTTAGGGTAGAAAGATGGAATTGTTCTTTGCCATTTTTAGGGGGGAGGGAAACATGCATCCCTCTTTAAGGAGAGTCCCTCTATCGAGTAACCATCTGTTTTTAAGCTGGAAGGTTCCAGGAAATGATTGGCTGGTTGTGACAAGTGATGGTCACCTATTGTTACCTTTCCCATCATACGAAATCAACTGAGTTAAGACAGAAAAAGGTGCAAGGAAAAAAAAAACAGCACATGCAACAGATCATGAAGATCTGATGGTTTAGCTAGAAAATGTTGGTATGAAATTATGCGAGAAGATGCAGAGATTGTACAGTCATATCTTTGACTTCACATAAGTAGGCTTGCTATTTCACAACTGATTTATGTTCAGTTACACTGGATTCAATGTTTTGTCTGGAATTGTGTTATTGGGCCTGCATGCTCAGCTTGGGATACACTCCACACAAAGGAATGCTATTTCTGAAGAAAAGCAAGTGATGAGAAAATGCTTTCCCCGCTGAGCAATTTTCTTCTCCAAACATTGATACAACAATCGAAGTTGGGAGAATTGGAGTAGAAAAATAACCCCCACCATCTGCTTCTCCAACTGAAACAGCTCCTCCTAAAACTGCATTGCCTGTAAATAGTGTTTGCATGTCAATATATACCGTATATACTTGAGTATAAGCCAACTCGAGTATAAGCCGAGACCCCTAATTTTACCCCCCAAAACTGGAAAAAGTTATTGACTCAAGTATAAGCCGAGGCTGGGAAATGCAGCAGCTAGATAACAATAAAATTGCTTTAATTGAGGCATGTGGAAAAGAGGAGTGCGATGGGACTGTATACACATAAACATGAATAGAAAACCGGTACTTTTTTTACATACATCTATCTATATATATATTTACCGCGATCACCGCGATACACAACGCGCTTCCAGCGCCACCCTCCCCTCTGCCGACTCGGCTCCCCTGACACTCCATCCCGCTTCTTTGCTGTAAACCCCCTACCAGCACCCTCGGATCCTCCCCCGCTGACCAGGACACCCGCTCCCGAGGCACTCCTCCTCCTCCTCCGCTTGCAAAACCTGGTTTCGGCGATCAGTTCCGTCATGGATTGCGAGAGCTACGGGAGGGGGGAAAACGCTAGGAAGGGAAAGCGTGGGCGGCGTTTCACTCTAGCGGGGTCATGTGCGTCCGTCGGTTTCCGGTTCGTTTTGCGAAGCTTTAGTGAGATGGTTCGGGGGAGCCGAGGAGTGGGGCAGCCGGTGGTCGCACGGATTTTTTGTTCACTGGAGTATAAGCCGAAGTGGATTTTTCAGCCCAAAAAGTGGGCTGAAAAATTCGGCTTATACTCAAGTATATACGGTACATTTCTTTTGTTTCATATACACCATTGTTCACGTATGGTGGATGGATGTGTGTTTCGCTCCTCCGATGCCAGCGTGAAAGACCTGTACATTTCCTGCTGGCATATTCTTGTATCGTAAAGCTGTGAAAAACAGATAAACACACACATAGTGCAAATCTTCTACTGTGCTTGTTAGCTTCTGGAAAAAAACAAACAAACAAGGGAATATATCTGCAGAATGGATTGAGGGATTTTTGTGAAATATGTTTTGGGCAAGTATGAGTTCACGTAGGGACTTTGGAGCTGTGGATTTGGTAATTTATCTCCCAAAACAGCCTCAAAAATAAATTGGGAAATCAAGTTCTAGAAAACAAAGTAAAAACAGGCTTTCCCACAACTATTTTCCCTCAAAAATTCTCTGACTAGACTTCAGGTAAGGAAACAGATCTGATCTGTGTTGTGGAGATCCAAACAGGTGAACTGGCTGATGTTGTAGTGCCTCATCTCTGTCCACCTTCAGTGTAGCACTAGCTCAAATTGAGAGGTGGGCCGAGGTTCACAGAAATATGACTTCATTACAGGCTGCATTTCTGCCACTGGGTTAGCAGGAGCCTTTAGGTACACTTTGGACATACAGCATCACATTTGACCAATGTACTCTCAAATGTTTTGCTGGAGAACTCAAAATTAAAGTCTGCAATTTACACTTTTATAACAGATCTCCCTATGCAGGGGTGAGCTGCTATGGGTTTGCTCAGGTTCAGGAGAACCCGTAGCTAACATTATGGCTGGTTTGGAGAACCTCCAAATCCCACCCCCGGCTGGCCTCTCCAACCCCGCCTTGCCTTTCCTACCCTGCCCCTCCCAGGAGTCTCCACGTAGCCCACTTTGGATGTGATGTAAATGCAGGGCCCACACGGAGGCTCAGGGAGGGGAAAAATAGGCCTCCCGGAAGTTCCGGAAGGCCAGAAACAGGCCCATTTCTGGCCTCTGGAAGGTCTCTGGAGCTCGGGAAGACAGTTTTTGCCCTCCCAGAGGCTCAAGGAAATCCTCTGGAACCTGGGGAAGGTGAAAATCCCTTCCCTGTGGTGCAGGAGGCCGACTAGGCCATGCTCACCACGGCAACTCCTACCCAGCAACCGGGCAGAGAGCCGGTTGCTGAAATTTTTGAAGCCCAGTCCTGTCGCTATGTATATGGGCCTATGCGTAAGATAAAGCATGCCTTTGTTTAGTTTTTAGTTTAGCATATGGAGTGGTGGTACCCCACGTTCTGTCACTCCTCCTACGGAAACTCACTAATACCTAGAAATGAGTATCTTTCCTTTGTGTTCTTTACCTAGTGTCTGAGAAGATGGGGTCTGGAACTGCAGACATTAATGGAGAACAATGATTATCTCAGTCCCGAATCTGGATCTGGGTTGAGGTTTAGGTTAGAACAAATTGTCCCATGTCATCCTGACAGAGGGGATATGACTATGGAGCCTGACTGACCTCTCAGTGGTTTGATCCTATGGACGCTGTTTTTATAGTAGCTCTATTCTAAATTTCAGGAATGGTTTTACAGAATAGTATTAAGTAACTATTTCTGCATATTGTTAGTCAGTGCTGACATATTTATGAAGTCACTGGAGATAGCTTACCTCATTACATTTGAACCAGGAAAGAGAAAACATGTTCTAAATTAATGCACAGAATCAGAAATGTAGTGGTTGAGGACCAATTTGAATGTTGACAAGGCAGAGTTCCAAATATGGGAATTGCAAAATCTGCCTGTTCTAAAAGGATGGCTATGTAATTTTAGGGCAATCTTAAAATCATTGTCGTTGGATACCTCTGAGTCCTCTGTGTTCAGGAATGCTAGTTGCCATTTTCACAGTTGCTCTAACACAGGGATGTCAAATACAAGGACGGAAGCCAGATCTGGCCCGCACTGTGGTCAGATCTGGCCCGCGGAGCCATCCTGGAAAATGTAAGGGGCTGGCCCGCATTACTTTGGCCCAGTCTACCCAATGCAAAGAGGAAACATTGGGCCAGCGTGGCTTCGGCCCGGTCTACCCAGTGCAAAGAGGAAACATGCCAGCAGTTTGGGGAGTGGAGTCAAACTCCACCCAGTCAGCCACACCCACCTAGTCGGCCATGCCCTCCCGGTGCCCCGAGGTCAACCACAGCCCTGATTTGGCCTTCAATGATATTGAGTTTGACACCCCTGCTCTAACAACTGTGTCCTTTTCTGGACAGGAACAGGGTAGTTACAGCAGTCCGTATTTTGATAATCTTACTGTTACAGCCTTACAAAGTTATCTTACAGCTTAGAAATAGAATACCTGAGCGATTTGGTCCATTGTTAAAATCCTCCTATTACATACTAGGTTTATGCTCTTTATACCATGACTGAATTGACAGAATGATACATTTCAGACATCTGCAGGCTGGTTTTTGAAATGCTCATACTGCTGAAGTTCACCCGGTACTTTCAACTACCTCATTAAGTGCCTATTGAAGATGACTCAGTTTTTCCATACAACAATAAGAAGTTATATATGGATGGTTTTGTTCCTTTCCTTCTTCTGCCCCATCCCCTTTGTTTAACTGAATATGTTTTATGCACTGTCTGAATCTATTAAGTTTCATTAGTTAGTCTTAATGATCTTTATTTTTAATAGTTTCAAGATGGGACTGTAAGGTAAGCTATGCTAGTAAAATATGCCATATACATAACTACATAAATTATATAAGCTGCCTTTGTTTAAAGTATATAAGGATGTATTACATTAAAAAAAAACTAAGTGTGTGCAGGTATATCATTTTAGCATTAAAAGCAAAACAAAATATAATATAAAACTATATAAATATTTTTCATATTTTTGATTCCAAGGTTCATTATATATGTTACTGTGAAAGTCCGAAATCTGGTGAATGTCGACATTCACTGGTGAATGTCGACATTCACATAGTCGCTTGGTGTATGTCCGAAATATATACCCTTATCTTCTCGACACCCTTACCCTAATACCCTTATCCTGTCGACACCTCGGCTCCTTGCTTCCTTTTAAGCGTCTTCTATTCGCGGACTTCTTTTTTAAAAAAACCTGCGATCCTGCGCGGTTAGAACGAGTAGTTTCCAGGACCGCGAATTGAAAAGCAAAAGTAAAGCGTTACGCTGACTCGTTATATATATGTCACCGTGAAAGACCGAAATTGGTATGTGTCGACATTCACCGGTGAATGTTGACATTCACCAATTTCGGTCTTTCATTCACCGGTGAATGTCGACATTCACCAATTTCGGTCTTTCACGGTGACATATACATACATACAGGCATACATACATACATACACATATACATACATGTATACATACATACCGGTAAACAGAACAATTTATAGTGAACTGCGCACACACGCTCACTACTAAACAACATGCCAGCAATTGCAGTGGCGACCAGGGAACCGGTTTGGGAGCATGGCCAGCCTGGGTCACGGCAGGTTCTGCGACCCAGGTCAGAATATCACTACCGGTTTGGCAAAACTAGGCCAAACTGTGAGTAACCCACCTCTGATACATACGTACGTATGTACGTACGTACCAGGGACGTGCGGTCAGGGGAGGCAGGGGAGGCAGAGCCTCACCTCTCTTCATGAAATAATAGTATATAATATTATATACTATATATATATATATATATATATATATATATATATATATATATATATATATATATATATATATATATATATATATATATATATATATATATTATAATAATAATATTATATACATCCGTCCGGCCGCGCCTGGGAGCTGCGGAGGCAGAAATGTTGTCGGCGCTCCCGGATGACGAATCCACGAAAGCGACTGGGGAACGACGAGAACCTTCCTGCCTCTGCTGGACTTCGCACGCTCCTCGTGACTGCAATATACATCCAGAAGCGGCTTGTGTGGATAATGGGGTTTGGGCTTCCAGCCCAATAGCCCCTGCCACTTCTGGACGTCTATTGAAGTCGCGAGGAGCGCGTAAAGTCCATCAGAGGCAGGAAGGTTCTCGTCGTTCCCCAGTCGCTTTCGAGGACTGCGGAGCGCGAGCCGGCGGAGCACGCTCAGGAAGGCAGGGAATGGGATCACGTGTGCTGGAGGCTGAGGCAGCCTCAGCCTCCAGCACACGTCCCATTCCCCGCCTTCCTGATGATGTCACCAGCCTCACCAGCCATAAACTTCACCGCACGTCACTGGTACGTACGTACATATATACGTATATACATACATACCCTCCCCAATCGATAGTCTTCTACCCTCTATTTTAAGACTTCTCAGGACGTCAAGCTCATCTATTCTTTGTGATTTGTTCCACTTCCAAGAGTTTGTTAGAAAACTTTATTTAATATTCAATTATAACTTTTTTTAACATTCAATTTTAATTTTTTTAAACATTCAATTTATATCTTTTTACAACTGGCATCCCTTATTCCATGTCCTGCACCCCAGAACCAGAGGTGGTATTCAGCAGGTTCTGACCAGTTCTGGAGAACTGGTAGTGGAAATTTTGAATAGTTCGGAGAACCGGTAAATACCACCTCTGACTGGCCACATCTCCATCTATTCTCTGCCTCCCAAGTCCCAGCTGATAGAAGGAAATAGGGATTCTGCAGTAACCTTCCCCTGGAGTGGGGAGGGAATGGAGATTTTACAGTATCCTTCCCCTGCCATGCCCACCATGCCACGCCCACAGAACGGGTAGGAATTTTTAAAAATTCCCACCACTGCCCAGAACTCTTCCTGACTTTCTATATTCATGCCCTTTCACTCATTTGAAAAGGGGTATCATAACCCCTTCCATCTCCATTCTTCAGGGATAAACATGCTCTTTCAGCCTGTCTTCAAAGGACTATGATTCTAGCTCCTTGACAATCCTTGTCCTTCTCTGTACCTCTATGGCAGTTTCTTTAAACCCTTCTTATAGACAAATATCCACCATGTAACATAGTACCTGGCTTGGGATCTGATCAATGAACAATAAATAGAACAATTACTTCTTATGATTTACGTACAAGTAAATTTTGTTGAAGCAGTTTAAAGTTGCATTTCTCCGAAGTTGCTACACCACATTGCTTACTCAGAATGCACTCAACTACTATTTCCAGATCTTTATTTTACTTTGTTTTGTTTGTTTGTTTGTGTGTTTTGTCAAGCATGTATAAGATAACAGATATAAGTATAAACATGATTATGAATACAGGAAATGGATACGAATAAGTGGGGACAGTAGGACAGGGACAGTAGGCATTTTTTATATTATAATATGATACAATATGATATGATATATCATATGACATGACATTATATTATATTATATTTCTATTAGTACTACTGCAAATTGAATCAAATTTGATTTTAACACCTCTATAAATAATACACAAAAAGAAAATTTCCCTAGTAATAATGGGACCGTTGCCTTTGGGTTTATATATTTATCTGGAGAGTTATAGTGATATTCTATTTTCTTTCTTTCTCCTTCCTTCCTTCCTTCCTTCCTTCCTTCCTTCCTTCCTTCCTTCCTTCCTTCCTTCCTTCCTTCCTTCCCTCCCTCCCTCCCCTTCCCTTCCCTTCCCTTCCCTTCCTTCCTTCCCCATTAGGAGCTGATATAGGAGCTCTTCTTTAAAAATTCAGAAACTACCAGGGAATGACATTTTCTTGAAACATCCAAGTCATTTTGAGATTCCACTGCATATATCTGAGGGGCAACAAGGCATAGCCTAGCAAAATAGCCTTATTTTTCGAAGGACCCAAACACATGAAAGCTATGTCTGAAGATCTATGTTTTGGCACAGCAGGTGTGAACAGCCAGTTATATTATCAAGCAACCATTTCATGCATGCCTAGCACAAGCCAGTGAAATCGCAATGATTTGTGGTGGGCCATTTTTATCTGACACTCTTTAAACTCTTCGTTGGATGTTACTTATATAAAGGGCTCCTAGAAAATAGTCACTGTCTTTTCTGATATCCTGTTCAAGCAAAAGTAAATTAATGTCACTGTGAGATCCAGTTAAGTTTTGATAGCTTAAATGGCATAAATGGGAGCTTTTATCGGAGAAGATAATAAAAGCAATTGTCCTGATCCCATACATGGAAGGGGGCCAGCCAAAATATGAATCAAAGTTTTAAATGAACAGCAAAGCAAACACGTTCCATTCAAAGCAGTAGAAGTATTAACCCAAGTACAATATCAAGAATTCTTTCAACATTTTGAGTTTCTCCACATTCTCATTTACTTGGTGCACACAAAACAGCCCAGAAAAAGTGAGAAGCAAAAAGAAGGAAATGCCAAGGGAAAGCTCAAATAAGCATAATAAGCTCTGAACATCTTAAAACTTTCTTCAGCAGAAAACATTTAATTTGCTTCGATTTGTAATTAACTTATTATAGTTGACTAGACTTTGTTAGTATGGTTCATTCTGTGAGAAACAAAAATATAGCCTATTAATCTATTAGAATCAATAAGGCCTAAGTGGAAAAAGCAGGTCCTAAAACGCTACACAAACCAAAGTTTTAGAAAGATTTCAAAGTGTATCAGAACTATTTGTAATCCTGCTGAGCTGTTGCTGTGAAATGTGATTTTTCAAAGTACATAGTTTCGAAATATATTTGGACATCGAAGGGCGAAACTGTGAGAAATAAGGAACTGAAAGTAGCCAATGGATAGAGGTTTGAGATGTACACGGGTATACGTATGTGGAGACTGTCTGTCAGTAAGAAAGAACAAGAAAGGAAGTTGTGAAATGCGTGCAGAAAAGTATAAAAAGAGTATCTTGGGATGAGTTCAGGTCTACTGGCCATAGCTACTTCTTGCTGGATTCAGCTATGTCAGTGGACCTCATTGCAATGGGTTATTGATATACGTTAGCAATAGCAATAGCAATAACACTTAGACTTATATACCGTTTCATAGTGCTTTTACAGCCCTCTCTAAGCAGTTTACAGAGTCAACCTACTGCCCCCAACAATCTGGGTCCCCATTTTACCCACCTTGGAAGGATGGAGGGCTGAGTCAACCTTTAGCCGGTGAGATTTGAATTGCCGAACTGCAGCTAGCAGTCAGCTGAAGTAGCCTGCAGTACTGCACTCTAACCACTGAACCACCTTGGCTCCTAGTTGTATTATAATAGCTGTTCATGTTCCAAATTGCTCATCAAATAAACCTCTGAATCTAAAAGTAAGAATTATTATTTGGCGTTCCTGCCTCTTGTATCTTTTGGGATATTTCTACGACCGTTCAATCAAGTCTCTCTATGTGCATTAGAGAGGAGCATTCTCCAACAAAAGATGGGAACAAACAAGTATTCTCTTGCATCGGAGAATGTAATACACAATTAGAAACATTATTGTGTAGGATGGACCAAAAATGAAATGCCAATCGGTACTGATGTAATATGTTAGATACTAATTGTATATGATAGATAGATCATCTCTCGCCTGATGGTTGATGACGCAACGATTTATTCATGTATTTTGGAACAATTAAATGCAAGAACAAATTAAAAACAGAAAAATCTTGAGAATGTGGCAAAATGTGATGCCTTTCAGAGACCCAAAAATGGTAATATATTTGGTCTCCACATCTATACAAATCTTGTCCTTTAGGATACAGTGGCACCAACAGAGAAGTGCATATGGATGTGGGTTGATATTTCAAACTATTTTCCAAACCACCAGAAGGCAAGACAAGAAAGAGTGGATGGAAACTAGTCAAGGAGAGAAGCAACCTAGAACTAAGGAGAAATTTTCTAACAGTGAGAACAACTAATCAGTGGAATGATTTGCCCCCAGAAGCTGTGGGTGTTCCATTACTGGAAACTTTTAAGACGAGACTGGACAGCCACTTGTCTGAAATGATATAAGATCTCCTGCTTAAGCCAAAATTGAAGTCAGACTAGAAGACTTCAAAGGTCCCTTCCCACTCTGTTAGCTACAGGGGAAGGATGGCAGTCTTTAGCCGGACTGGAATAAAATAGAATGAACGAGCTGGAAGAGACCTTAGAAGTCTTCTAGTCCAGCCCTTCCTCAAGCAAGAGATTCTGTTATTTTATTATTCTCTAAGGCCTTGTGCTCATACCCCCTCCCAAGCCATTAGAACTCTCAGTTCCCATTCCAATTGAAGTCCTTGAAAGCAGTACCATGCAACTGGTAAATGCCCAGTAATATTTAATATCAAGGAAGTGTTGCTTTAGTGCCTTTATTTTGGTCATTTGTATCTCCTCAGGTCAACATTCAGAATCTCTTCTATTATACATACAGAATCTATTACACATTAAACCACCGTAACTCGGACTTTTCCAATCTGGCAACGCTACAGAGTTTGGACCCCAGTATTCCTCCTACATCCTCCTTGGGGGAAGTATTAACCCCAAGTGGCTCAGTGGCTAAAATGCTGATCTTATCGATCAAAAAGGTCAGCAGTTCAGCGGTTTGAATCCCTAACGACGCGTAACGGAATGAGCTCCCGTTACTTGTCCCAGCTTCTGCCAACCTAGCAGTTCGAAAGTATGTAAAAAATGCAAGTAAAAAATAGGAACCACCTTTGGGGGAAGGTAACAGCATTCTGTGCGCCTTTAGCATTTAGTCATGACCACAGAGACGTCTTCGGACAGTGCTGGCTCTTCAGCATTGAAACAGAGATGAGCACTTGCCCCTAGAGTCGGGAATGACTAGTACATGTGGGCGAGGGGAATCTTTACCTTTAATCATCCTACTAGCTGAATGATGTTAAGAAGTTCGTCTGACGTTTAAAAAATTATCCACGTTCTTTCAAAACTCCAAATGCAAATCTATGAAATGTAAGCAGCGAAAAATCGCATTCTGGCCCCATTAAAGGGGACCATCGAGCAAAACCAAAGTCTGCATTCGCATCACTAATGATCAGCTCTGTGCCCTGTGATCTCATCCTGTCATCTTTGTTGAACCAATTTATTTCTATCTCAGCTACAGTTCAATAGCTTTATAGATGAAACACTTGAGCTCTGAAGAGCTTGGGGATGACTTGGTTTCCCATTGGTGGAAATATCACTCTTCTCCTCCTGGGAAGAAATTCTGCCTTTGTGACTCAAGCTAGCACATCACCATAGGTTTTAATTGACTGGGGGGGTGGGGGGGAGATCACTTTGGCAGCCCTTGCTAATAGAATATTGAAAGTGTTTGTTTTTTTAGCACCTGATGTACATTTAAGGTATACAACCATGCAAGGTATACATGGGAGGTAGGATGGTCCATGTTGATACATTTTCTTCCTTCTCACCCTCCAACATTTGTCAGTCACATTGGCTCCTGTGGGATTCTCAGCATTTTAACGCTTCATGCATCCGTTTGGGGGGCTGCTACCATTGTTGCTATGGAAGTGCATGTGATTGTCAAGGATTGGATTTGTAAGCAACAAACTGTTTTTGTTGTTCACATTTTATGAAAATTGGAATGTGGGTGACTGTCAGAGACTTTAACAAGCACAAGTTATAAGTTATCACTTGTCTGAGTAGGTGGAAGCACCTGGCCAATTTGCCTCAGTCTAGAAGCTAAACAAGAACAGGCTATTTAGTATGTGGATGGCATTCTGTGTTGGGGAATTTGAGAGGTGCAGGCAAGCCTGGAAAGTAAAAATAAATTCTAAAAAAAAAAAAACCCTAGCAGAAAATAATCTCCATAGGGATACAGTATGTTCATATAATCACCTGGCACTGAGCTCAATGTGAAATAGTTTGTGGATTCCCAAATACAATTTTAGTCCTTCTTTAAGAACGATATTGTAGAAGTTGTGTTCTGTTTAATTTAAACTTTTCCTGAATTTTATGGGTAGATGGAGCAAGTTTTAAATTGGCGGCTAACTATAGGTAAAGGGAACTGTTAATTTCAATTTTGTTTTGGTTTTGATTCTAAAAATCCTTCTGGCTAAGGAATACAACACACATAATAGAAATACAATACATTTCATCAAAAATGTGCTTCTAAGTTTGCTATTTATGCATGTTAATATCATTCAATTGTTATTGGAAGCAGAATTTGGATACAATTTTAGAGCTATAATCAGTCGCCTTCTTTATGTTGGAGCAGATACAGGGTACTCTACAAAAATATTAGCACAAAATATTAGGGGAAATTTAAAATAAGAATGGCCTCGTATAACTTAGAGATTTTATGAAAACACCAGCAGAACTAACTCAATTCTAAATAGAACTGAATAAATTTCACCTATGAAAGGATATAAAGTAAGTTTTAATTAATTATATGCCATATTTATCAGGTTGTTCTGCATAGGTTATACATATCTCCCAAAGGATGATGTTGGTGGCTTGGAAATGGTTTTGGACTCCTCTTGTCATTAGAGGCACAAGCTGTGGCCAAAGTGTTGCAAGCATTTTTATCAACCAGACTGGTGTGACTGTTGCAGCCCTCCTTGGATTGAAGTTTAATGCAAAGAAGGACCAGGGATGACATGATAGCCATGTTCCAATATCTCAGGGGCTACCACAAAGAAGACAGAGGTAACCTATTCTCCAAAGCAATTGAAGGTAGGACTAGAAGCAATGGATGGAAACTAATCAAGGAGAGACTCAACCTAGAACTAAGGAGAAATTTCCTGACAGTTAGAACAATTAATCAGTGAAACAACTTGCCTCCAAAAGTTGTCAATGCTCCAACACTGGAAGTTTTTAAGAAGAAATGGATAGATGACCATTTGTCTGAAATGATACTGTTTTTCCTACCTGGCTAGGGGGATGGACTAGAAGACCTCCAAGGTCCCTTTCAACTCTTTTATTCTGTATTCTGTATGAGACTATTCAAGAGCTCCTTCCTAATCTGTTTTTTTTTGGGGGGGGGGGTGTCTCTGCTCTGTGAAGCACCTGGCAACATCTTATTGCTTTTTCAGCAATAACCTTTTCCCCCCCTGTCATTTACATATATTGCTATTCAGATTATCCTTTTTCCTAAAACGTTATTTTCTGTTCATTCTGTTGATGGAGGACAGTGAAACACTTAAAAATAAAGCTGATTACAAGTTTCTAGCTTGATTTGAAAAGAAGGAAATGTACCATATTTTTCTTAAGCGCATGAGATCTTATTAAGATCTTATTTCAAATATTTACAAATTGAAAAATATGTCTGTACGTATTACTGTAGTTAATGTAAAGTAACTGCTTTGTGTTATATATAGTGTTTTACAACAAGCACAAGTGGCTCTCAGGTGGCAGGACTCAATTAATGCAGACATAAAAAATTGTGCAGTTGGACCCAGTTGCTGTATTTCATCATGTGAAATGGTGTTTATTGATCCAAAAAAGGAACCCTGCACCTGCGAGAAAATGCTAAGGTAAGACAATGAGTTGGCTGTCTTCAGAGTTTTTAACAAAATAGGGATAGGGCTTGTGGTCTGAACCTGACTGAGTCCATTTGAAAAACATTATTACTTAACATTTCTCCTAAAACTGTTTTTGGCACGACACCAACACTTCATAAACAATACAGTGGACCTTAAAATTGCTCTGTATTACTCAAAGTATTTCTAGATGGGGTTGGATTGTAATCCAATTGGAATGCATTGCTATTTCTGGTGGCAATGGCCATTTACTTGCTTGTTTTGATGGAATGTTTTTGAATAAATTAGAAAGATGACACAATTCTTAATTACAACTGTGAGTATAGGTTTATTGTCTAGATTTGCCAGGACATTTAAGAAGGTGTGACACAAGAATTAGCAAAGGATAAGAAACAAATTCAATTATTATTCGTAGAGAGTCAGATTTATTACAGAAAAACAGAAGGAAACTAAAGTATATCTTTCTTTGGATCAATGGTGTGGGAAATGGAATTGGCTGAAAAATGAACACAGCAGTAAAGATTCCGGAACACTCCTTCAGCTAAAGATTGTTTTATTCACCTTTGGTCTCCATTTCTGGTTATGGCAACAACATAATTCCTAATTCTCTCTTTTTATACCTCTGTTTTTTTGTTGAGCTACACTAAGCATGGATCTTTAAAATGTTGCATCTCCCATAAGATTCCAAATGTATTTATATTTAGTTTAAAAGTATACTAAATGTGTTTGTATGTGTGTTAAGTTACAGTTCTTTTTTTTCTTTTGTGTAGTTTCTATTGTGCAATAATTTTGCTTACATTTTTGTCTTCAATTTCTTGTTGATCAATGAATATTTGAATAAATCTTTAAAACACAGAGAATATGGAAAATATTAAATAAGTGATAATTTAAAGGTAGCCTCTTTTAGACCTCTTTTCGTATCCAGAAACAGAGTCAAAATAAATATTTACCCTTCATGGTTTTCTTCTTTTTGTTGTCAGTCTTAAAGTTCACTATTTTTAACAGGGCCGGGAGAATTCAAATAATCCAAATTTCTCATATTGATCTAAGTGAAACATTGAGATGTGTGGCATTTTAAAAATTTTATAAACACAGTATAGAAAGCACTTTTTATGCAGTCTGCATGGCATGCTGTAGCTTTTCTTCTAGAAAGAATTCCAATATCATAAACTCTATTTACAGTAGCTACAGATCTAAACCAAGCAAAACAACAACAACAGCAACAAACCTTGAGAGCAGTGTGATGCTGAACTAAAAAAAAAATGTGGGGAAATTTTATGAGTGCTTTCTATTCTTCTATACTCAGTCCTTGTATACCGGTTGTTATCCAGTAATAATACTCCATTATTGTCAGTAGGCAAAAATCAGGTTGCTTATCTTGAAATGGAATGCATTTTGGGTTGTTCTTTTTTGGGATTGTTGTTGTTTCTTTGTAAATAAAACTGCTGCTGGGTGCTGAAATCACAAGAAGACCACCGGGTGAAGACAAAAAGCTTAAATCTTTAAAATCTTTCCTACTACTCACTATTTATTTATTAATCAAACTGATCTCCCGCTGTAATCGTAAATGGATTCTCAGTGGCTCATAAACAAGACAATAACATAACGATGAAAAATTAAAAAAAATATAGTGTCTGCAGCACTCAAAACAATAGCTGTGTTTGTTGTTTCTGGAAGGCAGATACTGTAACTTTGGAGCCAATGAAACGTCCTATGACAGACCACTCTGGAAGGCTAGCCTCATTGGGCAAGAACAATGACTTCAAATTCACACACACACACACACAAACACACAAACAGCTGCACTGATCTTCCAGCAAGATCAGTGTGGATATGCCAATTCAAGAGGAGCAACGTAAACCAATGCCAAGCCATAAAGAACTACATAGTTTCAAACCAGCTTTTTAAATCTCATTTGTAACCTCTTTCCACCATGAACATTTTTATATTTGTTTTTCTTTGTTTGATAAATTCATCATGAGTCAATTGTAAAAGGCAGCTTTACTTGGAACAGCTTACATTCTGTAATGATATCTTTAATACTATGAAACATCAACAACCTATATCAGGTTCTTGGGAAGGACTCGATTGGTAGATAAAATGACAAATCCAGCCTGAATATCTGGCTGACTGTGAAATGAACCACTGATGAGGTTCTGGAAGGCATTGAAAACCCAATTATTTCCCCAGAGTTTGGAATAGAAAGATGCTAAGCAGTGGTGGGATTCAAGTGTTTGTACTACCAGTTCTATGGGCGTGGCTTGGTGGGTGTGATGTGGCTTCATGGGTGTGGCTTTGTGGGCATGCCAGGGGAAGGATACTGTAAAATCTCCATACCCTCCCAATCAGCTGGGACTCGGGAGGCAGAGAATAGATGGGGGCGGGGCCAGTCAGAGGTGGTATTTACCAGTTCTCCAAACTACTCAAAATTTCCACTACCAGTTCTCCAGAATTGATCAGAACCTGCTGAATACCACCTCTGATGCTAAGCCTCTATAACATTAGTTTTGTTTGTATAGCTTTTCTTTTTCTTGATGGACAGCTCTTTATTCATTCATTTTATTGTTCTAGCTTTCCTAAGGAAAAAGTGTCCAACTCATTGGTAATCAGGCATTTTAAAAGATGTGGAAATAAATAAATAGCTAATTATACCAGTGATCATAATTTGATCCAGTCATCAAAATTTCTATTACTCCTCTATTTTTTGAAAATACAGTTGTAACTGATATTTCAAATTCCTTAAAAAATTAAAGAAATAACAATTTTACCATAACTAGCATTAATGTTCTGATTACTAATTATTTAAAATCTGTCTCCAACAGCAACATCGTAAACAATTCTGATTTCTTTGTTGACTAAGTTACTTCTAATAGATTTTGTGCCTATAGCATCAGGAAGAAAACTAATTGGATATATTGAATTAAAATAATCACTTCCAAAGGCTGGCAGTATGATTTATGATATATCTTATTATCAGCCATAGCCTGTGGGTATGTTATGCTTCCATATGCTATGGAATTGTAAGATGATTGATTGATTGATTTCTATATTGCTTGGCAGCAATTATTTTGGTAGCAGTCAATAGTCTCCTGTTAAATTTTTTAGGGATTAACATCGATTAGATTACATCTTCTTAGTTTATGTTCTTATAATAGTTGCATTTATAGGTATTCAAGTGTAAATACTGAGGATTTTTAAAAAACCCCCAATTTCTTTGACTTTGACTTAAAACATCATCCAACCTGGTTTTCATACTATAATTAGGGAAAGGGCCCCAGTGTTTGTATAGAGAGTAGCCTTCAGATTGAAAAATACCCTAGGTAGAGATGTCCATGTTCCCATTAGACCAGAGCAGAGGTGGTATTCAGCAGGTTCTGACCAGATCTGGAGAACCGGTAGCAGAAATTTTGAATAATTTGGAAAAGCTGTAAATACCATCTCTGACTTGCCCTGCCCTAATCTATTCTCTGCCTCCTGAGTCCCAGCTGATCAGGAGGAAGTGCGGATTTTGCAGTAACCTTTTCCTGGAGTGGGAAGGGAATGGAGATTTTACAGTAACCTTCCCCTGCCATGCCAACCAAGTTACGCCCACCAAACCATGCCACGCCCACCAAGTCACACCCACAGAACCGGTAGTAAAAATTTGGAATCCCACCACTGAACCAGAGCTAAGTTATGTAATATTAAGCTTGATGGATAAGTTTTATTTGTCATGCAGAGTTAACAAATGCGTTGCGTGGATAAAACATCTTTTATCTACCCTTGATTTGACTTACTGAAGACTCTTCTTGAGTTATAAAACGAATTGCTTAAACATTTGCTCCACTTTCTGGAATGACAATGTTTGCATGCTTTGTTTTCTTTGGCTTTCCCAAAATGTTTCAAAGTAAAATGATTCCAAACATCGTTTTATGTGTTTTCGACATGAAGCCTCATAATGAACTAAAGTTTAATTTGAGAGAACGTTTTCTCTGATGGAGTGGACATCAGCATTTTTGAGCAGAAAATAGTTACCGAATGGGTGTACGACAATGGTGAATCTCTGACCCACATTATTAACTTTGGAAGAGCGATTTATTTTCCTGAACTCTCTTGGAATTACTTATACCTTCACCACAAGCCCCAAGAGTCTATCTCCTAATCATGTTTGTTATCCCTTAGCAGCAAATGGATGAAGTCTTTCTTAATATTTCTTATCAATTCTTGGTACACCTTCAGTTCTTAAAAGTAAAGTCTCCTTTGATTCAATTTTGAGTCACGGTGACTTTATGCATACGTTCATACAATTTTCTTGGCAAGAGTAAATAATTGAATTATCTGACCCTGCTTAGCATTTTGAGATCAACGAAGGTCAGCTAGGCACTGCCACCTAGCTGGGCAATCAATTCTTACTGCTACAAATAGCTCCACCGTGTCCATTTACTCCTAAGAATTTGCATTTCATTCTGGATATGCTATTTAGGAAATTTTGCTGCCGGTAAAGAGAAAATGTCAGAACAAAATTCTGAATTTAGTAATGGCCATCTTGAAAATGTATCTATTGTTGTTATTATTATTACTCTAAAATTGATCTTTATTCAAAGATACCACAACAGCGTAGAAAACAAGGATACAATTTTTGGGAATGACAGACATGGGGTATGACAGATGGTAGATCATGATATTCAAGTACTCTTTTTTTTAAACTGCTTACATTAAGTTATATTAAAGCCTCTCACGAACTATGTGCAAACAGGTTTCGCTTTAACATTCAGCAGAAGAGTGGGCAATCTGTCAATGTTGTCCTCACCCAATTGTCCAAATTGTTAATCGAACAGA